>NC_056750.1:745154676-745259823 GCF_019279795.1 Protopterus annectens
CGGCCACCTAACCTGGACCTAAACACTAAAGCTGGAGGCGTGTCCATTTTCATTAAGGATATCCACACCTCCAGGCTAGTTGCTTAGCATAATGCATCCGAGATTATCCAAGTGCAACTCACTCTGGGCAAGACCCTAATCCAAATTGTAACTTGCTACAGATCCCGCACCATGCCCCAAGATTCCCACTCCTCATTTCTTGATACACTGGAAAATATTCGGGTACAACCCAACACCCTAATAATGGGTGATTTTAACTACCCCACCATTAACTGGGAAAACTATTCATGTACCAACTCTCTTACTCAACGTTTTCTGGAATTCATAAACTCCACTGCCTTGGATTAACTTATCCTCATCCCCACCAGGGGCAGTAATATCCAAGACCTGGTCATTACCAACATGGGCGACTGGTGTTCCACAACAGAGGTCAATTCCTCTGTGGTCAGATCCAACCACAAGCTAATCAGCTTGGACATCCACATCCTGACCCCCGACCCCCCCCCCCAATTAGGGAAACCATGATAAAAAATGTCTCCAAAGCCAACTTCATGCTTCTTAAGACAGAAGTGGCAAACTTTACGACACCCATGTAGAAGGACAATAGAGGTACAACTGCTGAATCCTACACAAATGCACTTTATAAGCACTTACACGAGTGCATGGATCGTGCTATCCCTAACAGAACCAAGATGCTATCCTCCAAAAAAAGGAAGCCAATCTGGTGGTCCCCTGCCATAAACAAACTCTACAACAGAAGAAATAAACTGTTGCAAAAAAGAGTAAAATCCCATGACTGGAAGAACTCCCGGGTCAGCCTCAATAAGAAACTGAGATCCCCTCATAAAATCATCCAAAGTTAGTTATGAAAACAAAATCGCCACTGATTCTAAAGACAACCACAAAGCATTCTATAACTATGTCAAGAATCTCAATGGCAACACTCAGATCTCCTCTGAGTTACAGCACAATGGCACTAAATATACAGAAACAACTGATATTGCCAACATCCTGGCAGATAGGTTCAGTGCTAACATTACCCCCACCCCCTAAAGGGCCCATCTCTATACTGGAAGAATGCTACGTTCCTGTAATCACAGCTGCACATGTAAAAAACACACTTTCCAAAGCCAAGAACACAGCATCCATGGGACCTGACAACATCCCAGGCTGCGTTCTACATGAACTACAGAATTAACTGGCACCCTACCTAAGCACCATGTTCAATCATAGCCTCACCTCAGGCTTTGTGCCCACTGAATGGCATACAGCAACGGTTATCCCACTCCACAAAGGGGGAGCCACCAAGGACTCTGAGAACTAACACTCCATTAGTCTAACGAGCCTGGTCTGCAACGCCATGGAACGTATCATCATGGAACTTATAAACAAAGACATTGGTAATCTCCAAACTCTGGACCCCACCCAGTTCGGGTTTGTAAAAGGCAGATCATGTCTCCTAAACCTGATAGACTTCTTTAAAGCAGTCACCAAAGCCGTAGATGAGGGTAAGGTGGTTCACACAGCCTATCTACATCTCGCCAAGGCTTTTGACACCATCCCCCACTCTGGAATTGTAGATAAACTCACTAAACTTGGTATAAATCCCTATGTCACATGATGGGTTGCCAACTGGCTCACTGACAGAACCCACACTGTGAAAATAGCAGACTCCAAATCCGACTTCAGACCAGTGACAAGTGGAGTACCACGGGGTTCAGTCCTGGGTTCTCTCCTGTTTGGTATCTACTTTTCTGAAGTACAGGCTAACACAAAAGGTCTTTGGCTAATGAAGTTCACAGATGACTGCAAGCTAGGAGCTATTATTGAAACTCCTATTGATGTGGACATCCTACAAAAGGGCCTCACTGAGACAAATGCCTGGTTTCAAAGCCATGACCACAAGCTCAATGCCAAAAAGTGCATTGTCATCCCCTTTGGTAAAAACTCTGTACACATGAGCTACCTCATAGGTGGTACCGAAAGTGTGATAAGAGACCTTGGGACACAGGTAGACAGTAGTCTCTCATTTGATAATCACATCGCCACAGTAGTCAAGAAATCCTTCTATGTGACACACCTCATTACAAAAGGTTTCTCATCCAGGAAACAAGAGGTCATTGTTCCCCTCTACTCGTCACCCATTAGACCCATTATTGAGTACAAAGCCCCTTTTGGTATGTACCTCACAAGACATCTACAACAACTGGAAAGGCTGCAGAAATACCTCACAAAGAGGATTACCAGCCTCAAATAGATGCTCTACGCAGACAGTCTCAAAAAGCTGCAGCTTTACTCTGTTGCTTATCGCCTACTCAGAGGCGATCTCTGCGTAACATACAAAGCTATGTCAAACCCAGAGCTGTTGGACATGCTCCACTTAAAGAAATCCCAATCCCTCCGAGCTTACACGCTCTAGGGTCTTAAACCTTGTCACCACAATAAACAGAACATGCTGGAGGGATAGATTCCTTCCCCAGGGACTTCCCATACTCTGGAACAAACTACCTGTCTATGTCCAACAAAGCTCCTCATTAGCACTCTTCAAGAAAAATCTTGATGATTGGATGGGAAATGGGAAATTCACCCCAGAGATCACCTCTGTGGCTCTTCCCGACAGGAGCACAGGAAAATAATTTTCTTGGGTGGCGAAAGCCAGGGTACCCTTTTGGCTAGGCTTCTATAAGCCCTAGGGCCAATAGCCTAGTACCTACCTATGAATCTATGAACTTAGTTTTTAGTGTCACTCCAAGTGGGTAGAATATTTGTCTCCCTAGAAGAATATGGACCTGTCCTCTCCCTAGATTTTCAAATTTTGGCTAAAACCTTGTCTATCCCCATTGTACCTTTTGTAGGCAGTGCCAGTCTGATAAACAGCATAACTAAACCAACTCAAAATAATCTAAATGTGCTCCTGCTCAGTTTCAGGAGACTAAACAGAAAACTCCACTTCCTGCAAGCTTTCCTCAGTCTGGAAAATAGAGATATCTGTGATGTTATCAAAACTTGGTTTACAGCTGCACAAAGCATCCCTGCAGTGCAAGGCTATAATGTCTTCCACACATTTAGACCAGCTACTGCATAAGTAGGGTGTAAAGTGAGGGAGTCTCAATTTGCATTAAACACACCCGAAGGCTGGTCAAACAGTATGATCCACTTAACCTTTTCCATGTCCAACTTAACCATAAGTAAAGTCCCATACCACATTCTTTCAAGCTAAAGGTCCCACTCCAGGACCCTCCAGGACCAGGAAGCACATGCCACATACTTGAATGTATTAGAGACCCTCCACATTCAACCCAATTTTCATGACTAATTGTAACTATCCCAATATTGACTTGGAATTGTACATGACCTCAAACATGCATGCCCAATGATTCCTGGAATTTAACACAAATATCCCTGAGCAGCTAGTCTGCATGCCCACCAGGGATGCAATTATCATTGATCTGATAATTTCAAATATGTTGGAATGATGCGCTGCTACTGTAAGGACATCAGTGGTTGGGACAGACCACATAGCTGTCTCCTTTGAAATAAATATTAAGCACAGGCCTCCAGAAGATTTACAGCCAATCCAAGGCTAACTACCTCCTACTAATCAGCAGTTTAGCAAATTTTAAAGCCCCTCCCACCAACCCTGAGAACACAGATGACTGCGGAGAATTGTTCATAGAAACCCTGTAGAGTCATGTAAATATCTGCATAGAGACAGCTGTACCTATCTGAAATAAACATAGGACAACCTCTAAAACAAGCCACCCTGGTGAAATCTCAGTATAAATGGGTTACATAAAAAAAAAAAAAAAAAATCATGTACCAGAACAGGAATTGCATTGCCCAACAAGGTAAAAACTCTCTCATTAATCTAAATAAGAAACTCAGGAGACTAATTAAGTCCACACCAAAGCCAAATTTGTGATAAAAATGGCTTTCCAAGCATAAGCTTTTGTTTACTTATGTCTGCAGCCTTAAAGGCAACACCCAAAAATGAGATAAAGTTATGGGGAGAATGGGACCACCTATACGGAGCCAGGGGATATATCAAATCTGCTGTCTGATTAATTTAGCTCCAATTTCACCCCCCCCCAGGAAATACCTTCCACCATTTTCTTCACCAACTGTCAGTAGGGAGGAGGTCCTCACTGCACTCTTTGAGGGCAAAGAACACTGCTTCAATGGGACTTAATAGCCCAGGATTTCTCTGTTTTAATTAATCCAAGTTGTTTGGGATTCTAATACCATGACGGGAATGGACCCCATTCCTAAGTCAAAGTATGATTAAAGTTCATGAAATTAGTATTGTTTCAATCTTTGATGTCAGCCAAAAGACCTCTTTTCTTGCACCCACAATGTGCCCAGTAATGACTCCTGCAGTTCGTATTGAGTTACATGCATCAGTAACATATCTAAGTACGATTGCAAATTCTTTTCTACAAGACCCATTGCTCCTACTATTATTAAAACTCTCTGGGAATCCTTCGTCCACATTGCCCCCATTTCTGCCTGCAAATCCTTATATTTTATGACTTTTTGTGTCTCTGTATGGAAGACGCTATAGTCACTGGGTATAGCAATTTTAGTAAGCAATGCTACTTTTGTCTTCTTTTCATGGACTACTAGATCTGGTTTTCTCGCTTCTATTTTTTTAACTGTTGGTAATGGGTGATCCATGTGATATAAACTTCATCATTTTCTATGATGCTTTGTGGCTCATGTTTCCAGTGTTTTTCAGCCACTTCAGTACCATAATGTTTGCACAATCCCCAGTGCAGTAGTCTTGCCACATTATTATGCCTTTCAGTGTACAGTCATCCTGCCATTAGTGTAGCACAACTAGCAACAAGGTGTGCGACTGTTTCCAATTCTGATTTACAAAACCTACATTTCTCTGTTTCTACCATGTGTTCAGTGGACTTTGTAAGCCATCGTGTACATAGTCCATTATCTTGGGCCACCAGGATTAACCTTTCATCTTTGGTTTAAATTCACCTCTCCTATACCATTCCTGTGTTCGATCCTGATCAACAGGAGGTTGTTCTAAGTTTTCTGTACTTGCAACCATATTTATCCATTTTCCACATTTCTTACCTTCTCATCTGATCCTTCATCTTTTATTCTGTCATTTGTTTTTTTGGCACATTCAGTTTCTGCCAGATTTTTATCTACTTCTGGTCTGATTTCCATTCCTACTTGATACCAATATGCTTTGCTGAAGTAAGCAGGGAAGTCATCTTAGACGTATTCTCCTCATGTTTTAAATCGTTAACTGCATTTGGGTCTTGTGAGGACAGCAGATATGTATGCATTCCTACAATTGCAGATCTATAAATGTAATCAATTTCGAGGAGTCCCAAAATGGAGAATATATCGTCTTGGTATACAATGAATTTTACAAATCACTTGATGAGCATGAAGCATTCTTCTTGTTTTCCTGTCCAGCTGATCCGATACCTTTTGGGGCCAGTCATTCACACCAAAACCATAAGTTAGGACAGAAAGAGAAAATTGGTTTATAGCTTGGACTTTGTTCCTAGATGTCAACACTGTTTTCAATATTAAATTAAGTCTTCTAAAATATTGCTTATTAAGTTTTATTCACATTTGTTCATGTTTTATTGTCGATCCTTCATAATTTCCCAAGTATTTATACACTCCATCTTGTTCAAGTTCTTTTATATCACATTCCTCTCCCAAACTGATGTTTTCTTGGTGCTGCAGCTTACCTGCTTTAAAGGTTGTTTTTGCACATTTACCAAGACCAAATGACATTCTTATATCATCTGAAAAGTTTTGACCCCTTGCAGTTTAGCTTTCAGTTCCTCATTTAATGAACTATACAGTTTTAAATCATCTACAAAAAGAAGATAAGTCTTTACACTTTGTTGTTGTCTGGGAGCCAAATTGTAGCCATGATCTAGTCTGTTAATTGGACAGTTTAATGGGTTAAGGGCAAGGCAAATGAGCAGCAGTGACAGAGAATTACCCTGGAATGTCCCCCTTTAGATTGTAATCCCTGGAGTAATAATTTGTCCTTTATCATGGCTTAACTGCAAAGTGGGTGGTACAGCGGTAGCGTTGTTGCCTCACAGCAAGACGTTCTCCTGTTCAATTCATGGCTGGAGTGCCTTCTATGTGGAGTCTGCATGCCCTCCCCATGGTCGAGTGGCCTCCGAAAGACATGCGTGAATGGGCATGCCTTCGCTGAAGGTTGGGCGCCGGGCTGGCAACTCTGCACCATAAAAAATCTACTGCCAATCATTAGCAGACCGGAGTTCCACTGTGGCGACCCCTAACTGGGAAAAGCCAAAAAGACAAACAACATAGTTGCTGTAATGATTAGAGTAGGGTGTATCTTAATACATTTTTAAGCACTCTTTTATCCATGAATGTAGGATACTGTCAAATGTTTTTTGTAATCTATCCATGCCATACACAGAGTCTTCCCCTTTTCACAGTTCTCTATTATGACTTTTTTAACAATATATGATCTTTTGTTCCATATGACTTTCTTGTGTTAACCCTTTTGTTCTATTGCCATGATTGAGTTTTCTTCTAAATGACTATAAACTCCGTTTTCATCGTTTCAGGTGTATAATTTGTATGTCATCAGAAGGTAAATTATTGGTCTATAGTTTTTAGAATAGCTTGCCGGTTCGCTTTTAAGTAGGAGTATTGTTTTTTTCCAGTTGCTAAACCGTTTGGTGTCTGTTTAGGATGTGCATATAAATAGTTCTTATTTATGGCTAAATCTTCATGTAACGTTAATACTTTTAGCCAGAAGTTAGGTACCTCATCTGGGCCTGGGGTTTTCCAATTAGAAGCTTTTCTTAACTTTGTTTCGCTCTCTCTGGCTGTTACTTCATCCCATTTCATATCCTGCACATTTAAACTTTTTCTTTCTTTTACTTCTTCTATCCATTTAGCATCTATGTTATGTTCCACAGGATTGTCATAGATATTTCTCCAAAATGTATCTAATTCTTTTTTGGTGGTGGTTCAATTTACCTCGTCCCCTAATTCTGTATAAAACATTTTTGGGTCACTGATAAATCACGTACTTTCTATTTTTCCTTCATATTTGTCTGCACATCTTCTAATTTTTTTTTCTTGTGCTAATATTTTATTTTAGTATTTTCAGTAATGTACGATAGATCCTGATCTGTTCTGATACTGTGCATTGCTTTTATCACATCTATCTTTCTGAGTAGTTTTGTGGATCTATTCCTCCTCCTATACTCTTCTAGCAGTGACACCTCTTGTCTTAATTGCTTTATCATCATCATCTTCTTTCGGCTGTTCCCGTTAGGGGTCGCCACAGCGGATCATCTGCTTCCATTTCTTCCTGTCCTCTGCATCATGCTCTTTCACACCAACCGCCTGCATGTCCTCTCTCACCACATCCGTAAACCTTACCTTAGGCCTTCCTCTTTTCCTCTTACCTGACAGCTCCATCCTTAGCATCCTTTTCCCAATATACCCAGCATCCCTCCTCAGCACATATCCAAACCAACGCAGTCTCGCCTCTTTTGCTTGGTCTCCAAACTGTCCAACCTGAGCTGACCCTCTAATATACTGATTCCTAATCCTGTCCATCCTAGTCACACCCAGTGCAAATCTTAACATCTTTAACTCTACCACATCCAGCTCTGACTCCTGCCTTTTCCTCAATGCCACCATCTCCAACCCATATAACATAGCTGGTCTCACTACCCTCTTGTAGACCTTCCCTTTCACTCTTACTGGTACCCGTCTGTCACAAATCACTCCTGACACTCTTCTCCACCCATTCCACCTGGCCTGTACTCTCTTCTTCACCTCTCTTCCACACTCACCATTACTCTGAACTGTTGATCCCAAGTACTTAAACTCATCCACATTTACCAACTCTACTCCCTGCATCCTCACCATTCCTCTACCCTCCCTCACATTTACACACACATATTCTGTTTTAGCCCTGCTGACCTTCATTCCTCTCCTCTCTAAAGCATATCTCCACCTCTCCAGAGTCTCCTCAACCTGGTCCCTACTCTCACTACATATCACAATGTCATCTGCAAACATCATAGTCTTAATTGCTTTATAGTTTTCTCTATTCAATATTTCTATGAAGGCATTTGATTTCTCCCCTTCCTTTCCAATACTGCTCTGTATTTTTGTGCCAAGACCTTCTCTGTTACTAATTTAGCTACACAGTAATATATCCTGTTTACTTCAGTTATATCACATGCATCTCTGTGAACAGTCCTAATTACTGTACTCATTTGTTTTATTAAATTTCTAACTTTTTGGATTTTATTTACTTTCTGTAGTCTTTTTCCTTCATTGTTCTTAATGTATATGTCTGTCTTTATTAAATCAAGCAAATCTTTATTTATTTTACATTTGTTGACCGGGATAGTCCAACAAGATACATGTCCATTTTCAGCGGAGGCCCGGGGAGAAAAGCTCCAACATTAAACATTACATTGAAATTGAACATGAACATTAAAACAATTATAGTCAGTCATAGCTCAAACTTACATGGTTACAGACAATCAGAAGGAGCTAGGCATTCCTTACAATACTGTTTATTCACTTAGATCGTTTTCTTCTAAACTGAAGACACATTCTTTGTTCTCCATTTCCTTGGGGCATTCTATAGAAAGTTCCAGTGCATCTTCCTGTGATACATTCTCTTCATTTTCATCCTGTTATCCGTTACTGTTTCATATGGGAACTCACTGGCCTATCACTCCACAACATTGACTGCATCAGAGTTGCCTGTATTTCTCTTTGAACTATCTTTGGGGCTGCTTTTTGTATTAACCTTTGCCAACGTTGAAATTATAATAGGTTTACTAAAAGTAAACAACCACAAGTCCATATGTATTGCTGCCCTCTATTTTCACCCTGGTGATAATATCAAAACTCTTGAAAACATCCTGTCCTGGTTCTCCTCCATTATAAGAAACGAAACCTACATACAAGGTGATACCAACATCAACTGGAATACTATTAACTCTGAAGCCCCATCCCACACAATCAAGCTGTACCGCTTCTCCCAACTAATAGTCTCCAACCAGACCAAATAAATATGGTACCTCTGGTACCATCATTGACTGGATCCTAACAACTCACCCAAACCTTAATCACCAAAGCCGGAACTTTACCTGATCCTATCAGCAATCAACTACCAACCTTCGTCATCCTTCTACCATCTCCACTGCATAAACAACACCACTACATCCAAACCCACAACCTCTCCTCTTTCAACCCTCTAACTTTCTCAGAATGCTTAAAGCATACTGACTGGTCCTCTCTAAAAACCCTTCCTCTAGATGATGCTGTTTCCTACTTTAACCACTCATTCCTAACCCTTCGCAATCAGCAAGCCCCCCCCCCCCCGAACTAAATGCATCAACACCAATCCCTGCCCATGGTTATCAAAAGATACTAAACTGGCCTTGCATCAAAGGGACAAAAAATGGAAACCGTACCAAAAACATAAAAACCCTAACACCCTCCTAGAGTATAAGCGACTACAAAACTCTGCAAAAAAAAAAATGAATAATTAAAGACAAAAGCCCACTACTCCAAACTCCAGTCCTTGCTCTCAACAAATCTCCAAAAATTCTGGGAATCCATCTCATCCATGCTGCATCCTGGCAACAAAACCCCCTGCTCAGACCCCAACCTCTCCATCCGTGAAACAGCCAGCCAGTTCAACTCATTCTTCATAGACTGCAGAGCTAAACTATCAGCCTCCTTCCCACCCCCCTCCTCCACTACCACCACCCCAATCATCAACCTTCCTCCACATCCTTCTGCCTCAAGCCCATCCGCACAAGCACTATAAAAAGACTTCTCCTCAAACTCAAACCCTGTCGCCATACACCCGACAACCTTCCACCCACCTTCCTCAAACAATCTGCAGGCAGCATTGCCTATCCCATCTCTATTCTTATAAATAGTTCCATACAAGAATCATACATCCCTTCTATCTGGTGCCATGCTTACATCATCCCCCTCCACAAAGGTGGCAAAAATACTGATACCACCAACTTCAGGCCTATTGACATCCTTTCCCCTCTTTCTAAAATACTAGAGAAAACAATACAAGCACAGCTCATGGCACACCTAACACTAAACAATCTCCTCTCCCCTACCCAATAAGGCTTCCGCCCTGGCCGCAGCACCATGACTGCCCTTCTTTCCTTTCTTGAAACTATCAACCTCAAATGTGACTCAGGCAAGTTCGTATCCACACTATCCCTAGATCTGTCAAAGGCCTTAGACACCAACTCACACACCCTACTTATATCCAAACTTTCCACCCTACACCTCTCTCCCACAACCATCGCCTGGTTTTCCAGCTACTTGTCCAACCACCAACAAGCTTGTTCCCTCTTATTTATTTATTTATTTATTTATTTATTTATTTTTGTATTGTGAAATTTTCCATATCTGGATGCTTTGCCTATATTTCTCTTTGAAATGACTTTGGGTCTGCTTTTTTGTATAATTAATTTGGCTTTCTCCTTTGCATAAATATTGCACGATATCAGCTCTCTCTTTCTTTCCCATGTCCATATTTCTTATTTATACCTTTCAAAAATATCTAGATTTTTTTTCTTGGTCTATATAATGTTTTTCATAAATCTGCTGTATTAATATACACAGATTTTTTTATTTGAAACTTCTTACAGTTTTTCTTGTGCAAGTATTTTTCATTCCGCTAATTTCTCTCTCTCTGGAAATTTTGGGCTTCTTTCATAATGTTAACAATACATAATTTTTACTTATCCTCAGTAGTCCACTTTATCATCTTTATGGCTCATTTTTGGCCCATCAGTTTTTGCAAATTTTGTGGACTACTACTTCCTTCCACAGCTGGAGGAGCCATCCCCCCCTGGCCTGGCCTAGCCCCATGGTAGGAATGTTTCCATTTCTTGAGAATTCTACACTGTCATTTTTTCCAGTCCTGGCACCAGTGTGCCTACCAGGATTAGGCACTTTTTTATCGTGGGTCTTGTGCACCCAGCTATCTTTTTTTATTATTAACCAACCTCTGCCCATGATATATGCCATAAAAAATACAGTCTGTATATCAGTGTTGTCTTAGTGAGGTTTCGTGAAAAACAGGGTCCACCTCATGAAGGTACTCACCAAGACTTGAGGATAAATTCAGTTCCAGCAACACTACTCTCCTTTGCTTGCTGATTTATCGTCTCTCCATTTGGACACTATTCTCCTGAATAGAATGAAACATGACCTGTCAGGCCTAGTAGAATCTTTATTTAACCATCTCCTCTAGATGGATTTTGTACCTAATGAATGGAGGACTGCAACAGTTATCCCTCTACACAAATGGGACCTTTCACAGACCCAGGAAACTGCAGACCCATAAGTCTGACTAGTCTCATATGCAAGGCCATGGAAAGAATTATCATTGATCTGACAATCAACAAAATAGAAAATCTACAGAGACTGGGACCGTACATGGTTTTGTTTATCAAATGCAAGTCATGTCTTATTGATGAGAGCAAAGCAGAGTGCACTGCTTACCTCAGCCTAGCCAAGGCATTTGATGCAAAACCTCACTCAAGCATTATGGATACATTTACAAAATTAGGCAAGACCCATATGCCACCTGATGGATAACCAACTGGCTCACTTATATGCCAGAAGGAAGTTAAGATAAGAGACTCCATCTCCACAAAGAGTGCAGTAACTACTGGAGTCCCACAGGGAGGTCATGTGAGCCACATAAACCCTTAATGTAGGTAGGCATTAGAAAAGTGCTCCTTTCTATACACATTTGAAAGGCATCTATTGTTCTCCTTATCCTTAATTATCTTACATCAAAAATTGGTGTCTTCCAGGTCAATTTTGGGAGTGAAAACCAGAAAATCAGTGGTGTGTTAACTCATTCCCTCCAGTAGAGCTCTTTTGAGTGTGTACCTTTAACTCCCAGTGGGCATGGCTTCAGCATTTATAAAATTAAGTTATCACCTTATATTTTTAACAAATACCTATAGACAGAGGTGATATATCAATACAGTTGTGTTTGCCATCATGTATGCTTCAAGATAAATTAAGTATGATCATAAAGTCCTAAAAAAGGCTTAACTTTTCTGTATAAAAAATATCACAAGCGGGAAGGTTTTGGACTCTGCAGTAGCAACTACAGGTCTAAGGGGGGGATCTATAACACTTTTATGAATCTTGGGTATACCAAAATGCCAGGAATTACTGGCTTGGCAAACTTAGTCATAAAGTGTTTTTTCAGTGGTACCTTGTAACAAGTTATTAAGGGCTTTTTTAAAAAGTATAAGAATAAAAAGTTTTCTAACATTATGGGTAAAAAGCTCCAAACTACTGAGGCAAATGTAGGGGAAGGCTGCGGGAGAAAGTTATTAGATCTTTGGGGAGGAGGGTGAGGATAGCCCATATCAAGAAACAGCAGCTTCTGGGGAAAAGTCTGCTAGGAGAGATATAAGTGCAGTTTTAATTTCTGGTCATAGCTTGCCACCATCTTAACTGAAGTCGCCATTTATGACTCAGAATGTTTACACACTGAAATATTAATATGGAGATACAAAATGATTCACATTAACTATCGTTAACTACATTGTTATGGCTGTAAACAGAAGTTAATTCCATTTGATCAGAATGATAGGTTAAGTCTCCTTTGATATATGCAACATTCATAAGCAAGAGGAGATCATTTATTCATTAATTCTTTCAATTATTTTCTGACAGTCACGTTATCCTATCTGGGAACATTAAGGAGCTGCCTCTTACCATATCAAGCAGCGGGAACAAGGCAGAGAAACAGTCCTGGTTATAATTCCAGTCCATTTCAAGACATGCATCCAGACATGCCCAAGCACAAAACACACAACCATAGGCAATTTAAAAGATCACAGTTCATCAGTGTGCCTCAGGAATATGAGGAAAAACTTAAGCAACAGACATGCACAGAAGCCAGCTCAACAACTATTGTGTAATAGAGGGCTGAAGTAACCCTTTCTCATCCAGTAAACGGCACTGCTCAGTCTAATAGCAGGGAAAAATGCTACAGTAATACCCGCTGCAATGTTCTGCACAACAGGAGCCAACAGTGAACACTGCTGCCATAGTAAACCACTGTTATACTGAGAACAGCACAGCAAAAATCATTTCTATCTGTAAATTTCTCTTAACATTAGCCATTTCAAACCCTCCTCTTTGAATGTCATTAGCTGCATGCAAAGTTTGGGCATACCTGTACACATTTTCACCTTGATGGACTTCATAGCCACTACCAATCTGACTCAGAGCTGTAAGTAGCTATTCTGGTACCTTATGCTGTCCCCTGTCCTCTGCCGGACTTTCGATATAACATACTGCAGTGCTTTCTATACCCTATACTTTTGTGGTGACATTCACTGTTAATAGTTACTGTGCTACTGCCTCTTACTAGAGAGTAACATCACAGATGTGCCAGCAGCTAAAAATGGCACTGGATTGAATGCAAGAGGTGTTGGGTTCAGGACTGGATAAGGCAGATTCTAGTTATGTCATGGCAAATACTGCAGGCGTTGAAGTGAATGTGCAGTTAGGTGTTGTATCAAACTAATTTAATGGCGTTTGCATGTTGTCTACACATTAAATTATGTTTCTTTATGATAAAAAGTAATTGCATAATTGTACAACAGTAATAGCATAAAACAATAGCATGGTCATGCTTTTACCTCAGGAGTTAACTCCATCTTTGGTACGAATCTTGGCAAAGCATGTTTGCTACTCAGCTGCTACTGCTATAGTTTTCTCCTGTTTTGTGTACAGTATTTCAGAGATTCAGCTGTATAATTGCATTCTGGCCTGTACATAGTAGGTTATTTCAGTCTTAATTCTAACAAATACATTCTTGAAGCCTGTAATGCTGAAAATGGTTTGCTTTCCAGAGCAGCAAATGGTAATGCACATTGTGTCTTGTGATCCAGAAGGTGAAGGAGTACATTTGCTAGTTACGGGATTTACCCTGCAGAGAAGGCAGAATCATTAACAGAATACACCGTCTCAGCATAATCAAACCATCTGAATCCGTTAAGGTTTTGCTGACAGTAGCATGACTTTACTGGGAGGAGGCTTTCACTTTTTTTGGAATGTCTGCAGCTACTAATGAAAATGTGATAACAAGAAAGCAGGAGGTAAAAATACCTGCCAAATAATTTTTATTTTTAACAAGGCATTTGTCAGGGAAAAAACAGCTGAGGTGTCACATTTTATTCTCTTAATTTGGCAACTAGGTCTTTTTGCTAAAGTACAAGATCATACCCCTGGAGTTAAGGTTGAAATCACTGACAATATTTAACTCATTGGTGGCACCCACATAAAAAAAGTCATAATAAATATGGATGTTTCTAGCTTGCACTTAATGTTCTAATTCAGATTATTCTGTTACTCAGAATCTAGCTGGGCTTGCAAGCATTGATATACTATAGACATTGTCCAAGAAGTCCATGAAAGATTGGCCTACATTAATTTGCTTGTTTTTGGCAGCTAAGTATTAATGAATAGGTGTCAAATGGTAGAGTGAGTGACGGGATGGTATATTTGTTTTCATTTATTTGTAAGCTAGGTAACCCCCCCCCCTCCCCCCGGGGAAAATATATATTGTTTCAAATGCGAAATTTATTTATTTATTTATTTTATTTATTTATTAATGGAATAATAATGTAAGGGTGAGTGACTTGCTGCAATTCCTACAATTTCACAAGTGGGAGATCAGGGTTTTCAAATACTTCATTGCCCATAAGTTACCTTCTTACTTTCTTTTCTCATAGTGTAGGTAGTTGTTACTTTAGTATCTCTGAAATAATTGTTATAATGCATGGCAACGGCATGCAAAAAAAAAAATAAATGAAATCAAACCTTTATTATACTGTTGTGTGTGCATCGCAGTATGGGCTCTACTGCCTCAATGATAAAAGCAACATAGCACAGATCATAAAGCATAGGATGTGCACCAGTAACATGAAGTCAAAAAGGAAAACACAGGAAGGAAAATAATTGTATAAATAAAAAAGTCAAAAAACACCAACCAAACAACTCCCATTTTGGAAGGGCTTTTACACACACTGCTCCCTGCTGAACCCTTGCCTCTGTCTGGATGCTGAATGCATAGCAGGGAATGTCAGGGAGAATTCCATTCTTATCGACCTTTCCTTACCTTTTTGCCATGCCCTTAGGAGGTCATTATTATTGCAACTGAATGTATCGCCTTTGTAAGTGAAATGCTTCACATGACATTACATATATTAAGTGTTTAATCTATAAACGCAGCCTAATAAATGAAACAAACCATCTTTCATGTTAAAAAGATGTTCATTTAATAGCTATTATCTGACAGCCTTTAGTCCCTTTGAGTTGGGCAGACACATTTCAGTCACCCAACATGTTATACATTATTTTACCAGAATGCTGATTTATGGCTGTTTATATCACATACCCTTGCATTTGCAACATTATTGAATGAGTGGACTACAGCATCACACAGTCTGCACTTCAAAGCCATGCCAGATTTTTGCCTTATATTATTGGTTTGTTCCTCATACAAATTGCGGTTTTCTGGCAAATCACTGGGATGATCTGAGGATGGAGGTCAGCAAATAATGACATGCATTTCAATTTTGGAAATCAAATCCCTCAGGAAGTGTATGTTAACACATACCCTGTTATTTTCACAACTTTCTAAGTTTATAGGATCAATAGTTAAAGTCGGACCCTATATTTGGGCCTTTGTCCCCCCAGTTTATGAGGCCTTGTCCAGATTTTTTTGCACTAAGAGGTCGAGAGATATGCTGTTTTCTAACAAGAATCCACAAAGGGGACTTATCCATAAAATCTACAAATATTCCAGACATACAGTAGACATCTGAAAAAAAATAAATTTCCTTTTTTTCATAGCACTAACTACCACAGTGGGGCTATGCCTCCTACATTATTATCTGTGACATCTAGGCTATACATAGAAGGCGTAGAGCCTGGGTACTAGTTATTTCTGTGAAATAAAGACTGAGTTTCAATGGACTTTCAATGTGTATCTGGAAATGCTCGTAATTATTGCTGCACTTCTGTAATGTACTCTGTATATTAGTGCGCAGGCTTAGGTACATTATTTTCAAGTGCAAAATATTACTACTGGTACCATCAGTTTAAATAAAATGGCAGCCAATAATAAAAATGCATAGATGCTCTTGTGTCCCATCTTGGAGCAGGAATAACACAGATTCTCGTCATAAAAATAAAAAATGTTGCACCAGAATCCAAGCTGACTGAAAATAAAGTGATATATCGGTCTTTCAAAATTTCTGTATAATGTTTATGTCTGTGCCCCTCAGTGTTAATTTACTCAATTTCAGTTTCTTTTCATCTTGCGACACAGTGGTGCAGAAGATAGTTTTGTCACCTAACAGCAAGAGGTTCTTTGCTTTGATTCTTGGCTGGGGCGCCTTCTGTGTGGAGTTAGCATGTTCTCCCTGTGTTCACGTGAGTTTTCTCCAGGTTTTTCAGTTTCCTCCCACACTCTAAAAACATGCAGTTGGTGGATTTCACAAACTGACTTGGCCATGGGTGTGTGTGTGTGTGTGTGTGTGTGTGTGTGTGTGTGTGTGTGTGTGTTCGCACATGTATGTGAGTGGCATGGAAGAACAGCAGTAGGGCTAGCCACCAGGTGGTATGAATCTTGGCTGTAGATGATTGTTGCTGTTGAAGTGACACCCTGACCACAAGTGGAAAATGGGAAAAGGGAGGTTGTGGATGGATGGAGGCTTATTGCACTCTGATAAGAGTGCAAAACCATGCTGCAATGCCCTTCTTTGACAAATGCATATTTTGGGCAAGTGCTTTTATCTGATCTCATGCAGGTTGTATGATGCCTGTGCAGAGGAGCAGAAGAAGAAGAAGAAGACTTACATGGTAGGACATAACTGCTCATTTAGAAAGCAGATCATGCCCAGAGGTCTTGGAAGCATTCATCAGAGCAAAGAAGATATACAACTTGAAAACTGACAGCCCCTTTAAGACATCTATTTCCTGTTAGTGTCAACATGAGTCATGAATTTCAAATACCTAACATTATACACACACAGATATGAATATTGATAATTTTTCCCCAATGACAAAATAATTTGTGCTTCAGTAAGACAGTTGCTTTGTAGAAAGCCACAATCTGAATAAAATAAAAAAAATTGCTTCTAAAGCCTGCTAACATGATTATGATATGTATGCTGTTCTCATTTACTGCTAGCAATGTGTGTGCATGTGTGTTTTCATACTTGTTTGTCTATGTATGCCGGTTTTTCTTCAGAGTCTTGGTACTGCAGAGAATCTGTGTGATAGGTGATATTTCTCATAGGACATCATTTGCGGCTATATGCTTGTAACAGGATTGATTGAGTCATGTTCCCATATTCTCTGGGAAAAAGATGAAAGGAAAATATAACAAGTTTTTTTTACTTGAGTATGTAAAATGTGGATTGTTGTGACATTATAATTGAAGTTAAACAACAGTCAGTGCTAAGCTTCTTTTGCTTAACTAAATTCATATTTTCTAATTAAATATATTAACCCTTTGTATAACTTGAAGACATTGATTACTTGTTTTTAATATTTGTTATACTTGTATGTTTAACTTTTCATGTATAATTTTTTCATCTTTTTTTTTTTTAAATTTTATAGTAATGAATCTGCAAGTTCTGCAACTATAAACTAGGAATTATAAATTTCTTAAAAGTAAATTATCTAACCCGTTTATATTACTTTTTATCACAATGAAAGAACTTGGGTGCCACTACTAAAAAGAAATAATCGGTCATTTAGAGAAAATGGATCTAATTACCTATCACAGTGATTTTTCTAGTGAACTGTGCAAGATATAGTCCAATTAAGTAAAAGAAAGTGTGCACTGTCATCTGTCAAGAGGCATTGTGAGTCACAGCTGAGATATGAAATAACATTGCAGAATACAGATAGGGTTAAATGACAAACACCTTCTCTTAGGAGAGGAGGAAATTATAGACTATCTTCTTGAGATGTCAGAGGATGTGGAAATTCTGTTGATGGGGCACTAATGTGCCAGCTATTAACTGGAACATTTTGACTGTAGCAATGCCAGACAGCAGACTCATTCTAATTGCTTTGTAAGGGGGAGGCCCCTGTCACCCTATGACAGAACCAACCGAAGAATGAGCAATGTTGAATGCAGTGTTCTTGCATACTGAGAGAGAGGTGATCTCATATCTGGATAAGGGCAACCATTCTTTGACAGGTGATGACCAGACAACTATTCTTGATACTAACTTAATTCAGTCAGGGAAATCACAAATGAGATTTTTGGACTTCAGGAAGATACATGACAGGTCTTCAGAAAAAGATTAGCAAAAGTGTATAGTGGACGTGTGGATGAATTTTGGAGTATTGAAGCAAAAATAATATATAACTAATCAACAAGAGAGAAAACTAAATTATGTTTACTTGTAAAAATTTTCTTCTGTTTTTGACAAGGTGCAATTTTTGTGCTATTTGCATGACACAAGGGGAAATATAGGACATGATGTATATGCATTGTGTTTTGTTGATGTCATATAATGCATCTGTAACAATGATCCAAGTAAAAACTTTATAACTCAACAAGAAAGCACCATCTCAAAAAGGAATACAGAACCCTTTGTCAGAGTTAGTTCTAAGTTCTGCCTTCAGAAATTTCTATAATAACCTACCTGTAGGAAGATGTATTTTAAATAGAAGAATAAATAATTTTTAGGTCTGCATTTTACATGTTTTTCACTTTGACTCTGAAAACCAAATAATTACACAAACTCCAAAGAAAAAATGGTGCATTGTTGTCCTGTGGGTAAAACAGGCTTCCAGGAGGTTGTAGCAAAAGGGACTCTGGAAGCATACTTCTTGGAGCCCAAAGCAGGCTAAACTTCTGCCAATGTGTTGGTTCTCTCTCTCTATCGCTGAAGTGCTTTTATAAATTTTTAGCACAGACACAGAAGCAAACATAAGATTTATCAGTTTTTATCCAGTTACTTTTAGGATATCACATTATTGTTCTCATAGCGGGTGACATGAAAAGGGTAAGGAAGAAGTCATTGCATTTACGAATAATAAGAAAATGCAGAAGAAAGCAGGCAGGCCAAAGTAAGTAACAAACAGAAAGAAGCAACAGGAGGCTGAAAATTAAATTCTGGAAGTAAAAAAATAACAGAAAGCTCACTGAGTAAGCAGATAAAATCTTCTCTAGAGATGTTACAGAGCAGAGACAAAACAGGAAGAAAACATCTTCTAAACATAGTGGATACGTTAAATTGATCAAGTCATTAGTTTATACATATTTGGCATGAAGGGATGCGTTTCTTTTTGTTGGATACTCTCATGGAGAAGGTAATGTTCCACTGCCCAAGACTGTCCATGCCTCCCAAAAGCACACCTTTTTTGAATTCGTCAGTGTCTGGGGGCATTCGCATTCCACTGTAGTAGATGGCTGCACATATTCATAATTCAAATGAAGAAAAAGCACTTCTTCATGTTCAGACTGAAACCGGACTTACCTGCTTGCATATTTTGTTCATTGCTCTATCTTCAATCCTTCCACTAAGATTCATCCTTTCACAGTCCTGTCTCAGTAGATTATTGGCTCAGATCATGTTAGAGTTATTCTGTGTTACCTTCAGTAAATAAAGTAATCGCTCTTCCATGCCTTCAACAGTCCCTTAACTTATCTGCCCCTTCAAAAGCCACTTTTAAAAGCTGCACATTCTATACTGTCCGGTACAAATTTATTTTCTTTGTTTATTGATCATTACTGTAAATGGAGTGGTCCGTCTCATACCTGTTTTAGGTACTGCCAAGGCCACAAAGCTGTAGGAGGTAAGCAAGTCTATTTGCATATGTGTGTGCGCATAGCAAGGGTCAATCAAACAGGGCAGCTGCCGTGGACACATAGTGTGACATTGTGCAATTGAGAATTCTGATTTAAAAAAAAATTGACTTTTTTTTTTTGCAAATGTACCAATCAGTTTGCTACAGAAGAAGCCTAAGTCATCTTTTTCTCTCTTATTTTTTAGTATTTGCTCTAAGGTGGAGATTACATTCTGTAGGAAGCCGGTTGCTGCTAATATATACTTTTTTAGCTCTGCACTGGGAGAGCTGAGGGTGTTATCAGGAAAGGGCAGCAGATAACAGATGAGACAGCTACAGCTCTGTGTGTGAGAGAATGTAGTTTGTTTTTAAAAATGTGTCATCAAGTCAATGTCAGCTCATGGTGACCTTAAAGATAGTTGTCATGAACTTTGTTCTTTCCTCATCAGATGACTAATCACTTATAAAGGGTCATCCATCATGTAATCACTATATCAATCCATCATATTGTCAAACTTCTTTTACATTCATCCTTGAACTTGTCAAGCACAATGTCTTTTTCTTATGATTTTTTTGTTTGCATGATATATCCTTACTATGACGATCTCTTCTCATTTGAGCTTCCAATGAATACAGTTTTTATCAGTTCCAATACCAAATTATGTGTCTTTCATGAAATCCATATACCCAGTATTCTTTGCCAATGCTATATTATAAAAAGTGTCAGTTTTCTTCCATTCTTATACAGTACCCATAGAGAGCCCATGCAGACCTGAGGAGAATATTCCCATTCCGTAGAGACATTGGTCAGAGTTCAGGATAGAACCCTTGACATAGAAAAGTTATGTTTAAGTCACTATGCTGACTACTGTGTAATATCTAGCAGTTCCTCCTCTCTTAAACAAAGATATGACATGTTTACAGATGAAGGCTGCAAAAGTATTATTTCCCAGTTTTCCAGTCCCTTGTTTATTGTACTTTGCTAGAGTAGTGTCTTTTACACTGAGTACTGATTTTACAGAAGCATATAGAAGTGTATATGTTCATGGCATAGTTTCTTTTAACCTGTATTGGAGCTGTAGCAGCCTGTATTCATACCTGATTTCTTTTAATTTCTTTCTAACCATCTTTACCTTGTATTTTCTGTACAACAAAACATGGGTATTAATTTTAAAGTATACTATGGCTAATATCTCAGTATAACCAATTCTTCTAATACATACATCTGTCGCTGTGGCGACCCCTAACCGGGAAAAGCCGAAAGACAGTTTTAGCAACTGGTATTATGTAACCAGATTAACTAAGTTCTATATAAGACATGACTGTCAAAGCCATTCACTTTGTTTTCCACTGTCTTAGAATCTGCCTCTGTATTTAATATTATATGCACAGTGCTTCATTTTATTCATTTCAGATAAGTAGTTTTATAAATTAAATTGCAAAAGCTTATAGCCTGTGTTTAGTATTAAGGAATGTGTATACACCTGGTAACATTTTAACTGTTTTGCTTATCTTAATGCTAAATAGACACTGTGTCCTTGGTATGCCATATTGGGGATGGCTGATGGCAGTGTGTTATAATGAAGTTAAGAAGGGACATTGGAACTGTGAGACGATATTAATCCTTCCTAGAAAATACATTCATGTGAGTGTGTATGTGCACACATGCATGTACGTGTTTATGTGAAGAATAATCTTGGGCACGTCTCAGTTTTTGTTGGTGAGTCCCTCACATGTAACCCTTGCCTACAACTGGTCAGTGTACATCTTACTAGGGTGTGTCAGAGTTGAGTGTTATCCAAGACATTTACCATACATGCTTAATTACCACATTTTTCAGAATGTGTAAGTATTTGTCTCATATTTTTGGTCTGTTCCAAATAAAATTTGTGGTTTGTTGGCAAATCACTGAAGAGTGAAGTCATTAAATAATGACATACATTTGAGGTTCAGGCTTCACATCCTTCAGAAAAATGTATGGTTAACACAAGACCTGTAGCAACTTTCTATGTTTATCAGAGCACTGTTTTAAAATCTGTTCCTGTTTTTGGATCATCCCTCCATAATTTTAGGCATTGTCCAGATTTCTTATGCTAAGAGGATCACCAACCACTTCTGTAGTATTTTTTTATTTTTTTGATGGCCCATGGTGTGCATAACGAGAAGTGTCCTTTGACCAGCACGTATAAGTTGATAGGTATGGTTTGTATGTCCCTTAGCCATAAAAAAACTGCAATTCATGGCTCATTTGTGAATCAGAGGCACAATTTATATTTGCCAGCAAAATATATTTCTTTTTGCTGCTCCTTCTTGTACTTTTGAATCCCAGTGTAGCTGAATGGATGACTGTCTGATACAGAATATTCATATCTGATCCACAGAGCGCTACTGTAAAATCCAGCATTTCAAAAAAAGTATTTGAGCTAACCTTAAAGCAGTTTCTGATTCATTACAAGCTACACAAGCTTAGCACAGAGGCTGTTGGACTCAAAAACAATACGTCTCACATAAACCAGATAAAGGGCCTTGACCCTTCATTAGATATCAGAAAAGAATTTTGGGCTTCCTGGTATGAAAACCGTATGCATCATTTTATATAAGGAAACATATCTCTCTCCCTCTCTCACTCTCACAAACACAAACACCTGAAATAAGCAAAATTTGGTTTGGAGCGCTGTTCTTTTAATATACTTATTTGGAATCGGTTACACACATTCCGCATTATCCTCCTGAATTTAGCCTGACCCCATGTAAAAAAAGATAATTAAATAGTTAACATTTTGAGTAACAGTTTGTTTCATTTTTGTATTCCATAGAAAGGTTCTGGACTTCCCAAAGCAATTTTTACCTCAATAGTTGCGAAGTACTGGTTTAATGCAACTTGCAGGTCTACCGTTCAGTTCAAAATATTTATGCAATCAAGCAGCAATGCTGATCCATACCTGTAAGTCCCCCGTGCCAACCAAAATTCCTGCTGTTTGCAGCATACTGTGAGGAGAACAGAGAATTTTAGCAGTGCTCCTTGTTCTGTGTCATTATATTAAATACCAACAGCGAATATTCATTTTATGCAGTGACATACATTGATGTATGCAGCTGCACATTTTGGACCTGTGCCGAATGGCCGACAGTAATTTCAGTGAACTCCAGTCCTGTAAAGCTATTCTGCTGAAAATCCCCTTCAGCAAACCAGAACTAAAGCTGTTAGAGTACATCAGCACCATGCACCCTCGCATGTGGAAGACATCCTACAAACACCCTAAATTATAGGTTCATACCCAAGTACTAGGCTAGCTGTCCTTGTGCACCTATTGAATTAACCTATCCTATTTGGAGTTAGATTGTCCTTACCCATCACATGTTCGATAATTATATATTACCCTTAGAGGGAATATTTTGGATCATACCATAGATAATGTATATGAGGGGGACCCATGTGTAGGATAAAGCATTTTGGAGCTGCCTCTGTCCATTACTAGGATGGGGGCAAAAGAGTGGCCCATTACCATACCAGGGGTCAAAACCAGTAGTTTTAACTCCACATTCACAAAAGAAAAAAATGCAGGCTCTCTGAGTGTTTTTTGTAGAAACTGTACATAAAATGGAACTTACTAAAATAGCAGTTATTCAGCTATGATGTTCTCCACATATGTCCACTTCTCCTACCTGACATCACAACAGAGTTGGTGACATACCAAATGAAGAGTGATTTTGCTAAGCCATCTTACCAGTGCAACACTTAACTCCATAGTTAATGATTCATTAAGGTTTTCTCTGGAGCCTTTCCTTAATTGGTATAGATCTGCATTTTTTCTTTATCGGTGGAGTATGGGTGACTGAGAATTTGTTGTCAATTGCTGTACTTAAAAGATCACCTGTGGATGTATTCATTTTTGTAGGTATCTAAAATGATGTGTATTTTGAAGGATGCTTGCAGCTCATTGCTGAGTATTAACATTATTTCAAAATCCGTGACAGAACTTTGTAATGAAATTGCTATTTTATAACAGAATGCATGCTATTATCAGTAGGTTTTTGTACTCATGAATGGAGATTAACTTTAAAATGTTTGTTGGACTGCTTTGCTTTTACTGAGGCTAGTTTTTATTTTTCTTTGCCTGTTTATTTTGAGTTTGTTTATTTACTTACTTAACCTTTTCTATTTAATAATTCATTTTGACTTGTGAAAAATGAATATTTTGCCTGTATGTTGTGTACTCGCAGAAAACTGATTGCATTTAATAATAATTTTGCCTTTCTGTATCCGTCACCTTATTCAGTCTCTGTCTTCCAAGTTTTGTACAGTGCATAATGGTGAAGCTCTTTAATAAACTTAAACTTGCACTGTTTTATAATTTTATGCAAGTAATGTAGTTTAGAGATATCTGTCACCATAGCTGACAAATAAATTTCAGCATTTCTCTTTACTTTTCAGAGTCAATAATTATTTCCATTTCCCATACTAACTAGAAAGGAGAATTGGGTTTGTCTCACTGTGTGGATTAAACTTGCATAGCAGGAGCTTTAAAATATGTCACTGCACTGAGACTAATGTGGTTTTGACAACTTTTAGGCCATTATAAAACCATCTGTTTGCCACCAAGCAGCTTCTACCACTAAAAAAGAACCATGGCAACATAAGATCTAAGAATAATGAACATGGGATTGTTTACTTGAATACTGGACCTCCCGAAGGATGTAGGCATAAGTAAAATCTCGCAAATCAGCGTAGTTGTTATAATTACTTCATAAACTATGTATAGAATGATTTAAATTTATAAATAAGAAAATAAGTATATATTTGTGTAATAATATAATGAGTTTCAATATATAAAAAAGCAGAAACACACATACAGAGGAGGGCATTGTCTAGTTTGAAAGTAAAAAGAAAATAGATGCACACCCTTCAAATGGACAATTTAGTAAGAATCCGTTATATCACCATATGTTAAAGTTCAGGCTAATAATTTTCTTTTCAGTCTGTGTCCATGCAATTCAAAGGAATGATATGTTTATTATACAGAATGAAACACATTTTCTAGTCATATTGCCTGATGCATTACCCTGGCCTTGATGGTGACTGAAAATGGAATATGAAATTAGAAGCAAATTGCATCTTTTATTAAATATCTCAATCTTCATTACATGTTCCCTTTTCTGGTAATGATGGCTGAATATAACTGCTTATGTAAGGACTTTTCACGCAGCAGCAACCCTCAATGTTTTAGTTGTACATGCAGAAATATCTGTCTCTTATTAACTTGCTTGTAAAATATGATAAGACCTTTGGTCTAATATTGAGACATTTATATTACCAATTTCCCTAGATGCTAAAAAAAAAAAAGAATGAGGTGCATAAAATAAGGAAATAATGAATTTCTGTTATGAGCAGTATAAAAACAACACTGCTTGTACAAGAATAAGCAAAGAGATTAATAAATCGAGCTGTATCCTTTCTGTCACATTGAAGTAATAAATGGCAGGTACTTACAATTCTATTTATAGATTCCTCACTTCCCTTTCTACTGAAGAAGGTGTTAAAATATTCCAGAAGCTTATACACAGTAATGCAACTCAGAATTCAGAAAGTGAAAGGCTAAGATTTTCTTTCTTTTTTATGTTTTATTCTGATTATCTTTTGTATATGCCTGCATGAATAAAAGACATAACAACCATTGACTGTCAAAACAGTATCTATAGTAATACACTGCTGAACAGTGTTTATGTCCACAAGTCAAATATAAAAGTTTTATTTTAACGTTCTAATGAGCATTTTTCACTTAATATTTTTTCAAGCCTATTAATGGCTGATGCTTGGTGACTAAAACTGTCACAGTGAAGAGAAAATAAATACAACAGATATTGTATTTTAATGTCTGTTGAAAAGATGCCAGCACCCTTAAAGGCACTGTAAATATGATTTCTTATTTTCTGAGCAAAGTGCTCAGGTTTAACCCCATTCCATGGTAATATGTCTTGTAAATGTCAGCCAAACTGACCCAGCTTAAATGTGTTGATATTATAAGCATTAACTTAGGCAGCTGTGTTTTATTCTCATTGCAAATATGACATGCAAAGGACTTGGTAAAATCAAGGTTAACTATCAAAAAGAAAATACCTACATTTTTGAAACATTGACTAATATCCCGGAATCCAGCAGTAAGCCATTTCCAATTTAGGGACATACTACCGCAGTGCTTAAGTGCATCAATGTGGTATGCTGTCCCTCTGCCTTACCACAAATGTAAACGAGGCATTCTGAAAGAGGAGCTCGTGATAAGACATGTGCTGTTCCCTGGCAGTACCTGCAGAAAATCCTTCATGAAACCGAGTGATTCAGAGAACTGCTCAGCTGAATTAATCATGGTCGCCAATCTAATTAGATAACTCAGGGAAAGGTTTGCTTTCACCCATTACTCACTATAGGAGAGATTGCAATAGAAATAAGTGACAGAAAGATTAGAAGATAGGAAGTGATGTCCGTGTGTGTGCGTGTATGAATGGGTATGTGTGACTTCAGTTGGGTTGGAGTTGTGCTTATGTATGGTGTGTGTATTTGTGTGATAGTGAAATGGATTTCATACTTAAACTTCTCTTCACTAGTGACCATATCCTGTAATACTTTGTAGTGGGGAGCCCTTACATATTACCCTAACTCATTCAAAAGCTTACAGAACATCAGGGTTTGCAGCATGAAAGAAGTATAAAGGGGAACACTGGACACCAAGAGTACTCTTTAATACTACCCTAATACACTTACAAAGTGAACATCACACAGGTCTTTGCAGAACAAACTATATTTTGTGTGTTAAGAAGTATGAAGCCCTAACATCCAGCATTATTGACTGACTGACTGTAACCATCCATGACTTATGAGGGCTGTGCAGATGACCTTTAAGCAAAGTTGGAGGACACTAGATGACTGCAGGAGATTTTTTCAGTATTACTCTAATCCACTTAAAACATTACTAAAGCAGAATGCATTTTCTGGACAATATGACGAATAACACTGTAATGTCTGTTATTACTTATTTGACTGTAATCATGATTTATGAGGGATGGTAAAAAAATAAGAGGTAATATCGGGGGTGGTGTTCTACTAACTGATGGACAGTTAAGGACAGGTAAGTGGTACGGTGGTTTGTTCAAGGGTCTGTTTTTTTTGTTTTTGAATGACTGCATATGTGTGCATATATATGTGTGGGGGGGGGGGGGTGAGAGACACCAGTGCCAACATGATGCACAGACCACTAGGGGTTATTAATGCAGAAAAGTTGTTCTTACTGCTTAAAGTAATCACCAAGTGTGTCAGAGACATACACATTAGAGAGTAATGAGGTCTTTCCACGTTGAGGCTTTGTCTTTGAATTGCTGTTTCCCATGATTGTGTCAAAAGGCCTTCTTTGCCATAGCCTTACCCGTCATAGCCAGCCCATTGTTGGGAGCTGTATGCTAATCATGTGATTGCTCTTCAGTCATGCAAAATTCTGTGAGGCACAGATTCTGAAGTGTCAAAATATCCCTTTTTCTGTAATTTTGAGAGATGCATTACTTTCTGAAATGATTTTAATTAAGGGGTGGCGCAAGGTGGGAGGGGGTCTTCATTGCATTGTGCAACAACATTACAATGTCTGTTCCTAGGCTTTATGAATGTAAGCATTCAGGAGGCTTACATTAAAGAAATTAAGTATGAGCCATATAGGGCACTGATAATCAGGAAACCTAATATATTATCAGGGTCCATGGATGGCATACTACTAGTTTTTGGGAGGCCTGAATGTACATGTTCCATAGTAGTTAAAGAGGGATGGCTGGGATTGTGAAATCTCTGGAAAAACTCATTCAAGGCAGAAGCCTTCAGTATCACTGCTGTACAGGTGATGTGCAGTTTTACCTTTCCCTTAGTGTCAATGGTCTTTTAAGTTCCACTTGGAGTCAAAGTGTAATACATCCAAAACTGGATTTTGTTTAATCAACTGATACTCAGCATGTGTAAGAAAGTGGCCTTGCCATTCTATACCAATGTGAATAAGTTTAAATGTCTGGTCCTTAAACCCACAGTGTTTATGATGGTAACAGCATGGAGGTTGGGGGATAAGGTCAGTAATACTAGAGTTGTCCTAGATGATGAACTGATGTTTAGGGACTAAATGTCAGCTGTGTTCAAGTCATCTTCTTTAGATATAAGAAACATATCCAGAATTATCCACCAAGTTTCCACAGTGGTAAGGAAAGCCTGCCATGTAATGCACCTCATAAGCAAGGGCATAGCATCCAGGTCAAGGGATGTTATAACTCCACTGTACTCGATCCTCATCAGACCACTAATAGAGTATAATCCACCCTTTTGCATGTACCTCACCAGACACCTGCAGCCGTTGGTGAGACCTCAGAGGTTTCTCACTAAGAAAATGCAGACACTCCAAACCATGACCTACCCGGACAGACTGAAAGCCCTGTCACTTTACTCTGTATCTTATAGGCTGCTGAGAGGTGGCCTGTGCCTGGCCTTTAGGGCAATCTCCAGCCCTGCCCTGATGGACATGCTGCACATCTGCAAGTCCCAAGGCTCAAGAATCACACTCTCTAGGTATTTGACCCTAGCTTGTGGCATTAATAGATCATGCTGGACAGACAGATATGTCAATCACAGCCTGCCACTTCACTGAAATAGATGCCCTATTCAAGTAAATCAGAGCTTCTCAATGACACTATTCAAACGCAACCTAGATATTTGGATGGGCGACCACAAATTCCCCCATGGGGTGGCACACAGACCCATTTTGTTCATAAATTTGTTTGGTTATCTACCCAAAAAAGAACCAACAGGGATACTTGGGATTAACACAGCTAGGCTTGTAAAAAGTCTAGGGCCGCTAGCCTAGTAACCTCCTATGAAACTATGACTTAAGAAGGTTACTCGCCATATTGGCATTTCAGTGATTGTGCATACAGTAGCTATCTTCCAGCCTGAATACTGTAGCTCCCCTGTACCAAGATCTTCCAAACTTAGAACCTCACTGACCAAATCTAAAGCAGAAATGTACTGATTCACTGTCTGGTTACCTTGGCATATTCCCAGTTATCTTCATATCTGCACTGGTTATCATTTTTAGTTCAGGAAATCTTTAAAGGTTTTGTGTTATTGTATTTAGACCTGCACAAGATGACGGAGCTCTTGGCTCCTTGCAATTCAGTGAGGCCTATTTTTTCCTCCTCCTCCTTGGCATCACTGGAATCTCCTTGGTACTGGAATCTTCTTGGTTATGGCTGGACACATTCTGAATTTGCTTCTTTTCTTTTTAAGCTCTGTGAATCTAGGAACTCATTTTCCAGTGTTTTTTGGGAGTATATTACACTGACTAATCCCTCAAATGGCACCTATTTGCTTTGTTCTTTAAACAGTTATATTTAACATTGTTCTCTTTGCAGTTTGGTCTTAAGATAATGTATTTATTCATTCATTGTCTCTGTCTTGCCATTTTTGTTGCACATTGGGTGCATTTATTTTTTATTTTGCAGTGCTTAGGAAACAAGCACCTACATTAATTGTAATTTGACCATTCTAAATTTTAAACCCTATCTTTGTTATATTATGTCAAAAAAATGAGGTCTCCAAAATTGTACTCCATAATCCATATTAGATCTTACTGGCTGTCTATACAGAGAAGTGGCGACTTTTTTTCTTCTGGTGATTCCTTCAGTTGCACATGACAGTACTGCTGCCATCTTGTTTGCTAATTTGTTGCTACTTTGTCAAACCATTTGCTTACCTTTAGATAATCTGATATGAAAGCGCTGCTGCTGCTTCCTCTCCAGCCGTGTGCTAAAAGTGCTGGTTTCAGCGATTTAGCTTTGTTTGCACTGGATTAAAGCTACCATGCCATAAAACACTCCACTATTCATGCCGAGACCATTTTCCTATTATCTGTGCTCCTTCTTGCATACTAAGCATACTGCATATTTTTATATTATGAACAAGGATGCATTCAGCATTGTCACGTGTGTGTGTGTGTGTGTGTGTGTGTATGTATATCTATCTATATAAATATAGATATATATATATATATATATATATATATATATATATATAAACATACTAATTCTCAGTCGTCTTCTTCTTTCAGCTTTTCCCAGTTAGGGGTCACCACAGCAGACCTCCGGTCCGCTAATGATTGGCAGTAGATTTTTACAGTGCCATGTTGCCAGCCCAAAGCCCAACCTTCAACGAAGGCACACCCATTTTACGAATGTCTTTCAAATGCCACTTGACCATGGGGAGGACATGCAGACTCTACACAGAAGGTGCTCCAGCCGAGAATTGAACATGAGAACCTCTTGCTGTGAGGTGACAATGCTACCACTGCACCACCATGGCTTAACAAAAATACCCTTTAATCTGAGTGGAATCTATGTATTTTGACCCTCTTTGTCCATTTTTTTAGCCAGTGTTATTCCCATACTACCACCAAGGATTTGCAATGTGGTCATGTTTGGTTATGTAATACTCTAATTTTAAAGTCCATTTCTGGTTTGCCCAGTTTACCCAAACAAAGAACTATAATACATTTATTCAGAGAAGAAAGTAAGTTAACATACCAGCCAGGTTATTTATTTATTTATTTTATTTTACATTTGTTGACCAGGATAGTTTGTCTGGGTGTGAGCCCATTTTCAGTGGAGGGGTGGGGAGAAACGCTGCAATAAAACAAGAATAACATTGATAGGTACAGGGTTGGTTTTACATAAAATTTAACAGAAATATTTAAAGACAACAAAGAAAGTACAACATACAATAGGCACTTTAGTGAAAAGGAGAAAGTAATTACAATATATTAAAGTCATATATATCTATATATTTTTTTTTGAGGGCAGGGGTCCATCTTCAGTTGATCATTTGAATATACTTTAATACGTGTACATATGTATACACTTACAAAAGAAAAGGAATTATCAAATTATACTCTTATTGTAGCTAGCTGATAGGTGTTATTAACAAGTGGGAGTGGGGTCTACATGGAGACTATAAAATTTAGGGGATGAAATTTGATGTGGGCTTATGTGGTATTATCCTGGCTTGGTGCAGGAGCAGAGTCAGTTGTTAGTGAGCTGGTCTTTGAGCAGAGATTTGAATTGGTGTAGGCTAGTAACATTTAGGATGTGTTGGGGGATTGATTTCCAAAGTTTAGAAATGTGGTGGAAGTAGAGGGCGTCCCTGGCTTTGTTGTTGCTTTTGGATACTTGGAGAAATGTTTGGTGTGAGGATTGGAGTTGCCGAGTGTTAGCATATGGTTGGAGCAATTGTTGCAGGACTGGGGTTCTATTTGGCTGGTATGTTACTTGGTGAGTAAAGAATGAGAAACAGGTTACCAGAGGCTTTTAATTCTTGAGACAAACTAAATAGAAAGTTGTATCATCACTCTGTTAGATTTATCTTTTATGCCCTTCCTGATATGAAGCCAAGTTGCGTGGGTCCATTTCATCACAAGCTTCTAGATATGCCAGAGTTATCTTATTCACTAGGAATTGTATGATTTTGCCTGCAACAAGGATACTACTCAGAAGTCACTAGCCCTGCGTCCATACCTGCCCTTGACTTTTAGAGGTACTTCCAGTCTTATGATCATTTGGGTAAGTCTAATCATGTCCATATTACTTTTCACCTTTAACATTTGAACTTCTTGTGTAAACTAAGTGGGAACACCAACATTTTTCTAGACGCTCCTAGTGGCAGAATACTTTAAATCTCCTTTCTGTTCCTGTCCTCCTGAAAATAATGAGGAAATTAGTAGTTACAGCATTTTTTCTGCCCATTTCTGTTCCGTTCCCTTAAGAGTCATTCTTATCTTTCTATGTTTTTGTCTTGGAAACTAATTATATATTTTTATCTTATTCACCGACTGAGCTGGCTGCCTTTCCCTCAGTCTCACTTTTCCTGCTTCATTTTGCAGTGATGTGCATTTTTGTGTATCTTTATCCTTCTCTGTTTACTTATCTTTCATAAATGGGGTACATTTTCTCTAAACTCAGATGCCGCCATACTGAACACAATAGTAATGTATTTCTCTTTGGCATAACTGCTTTGAACAAGGAATTGTTACATGTGCAGCAGATTCTGTGCATCCCATTTGCTGAGTATTACTTTCTTTTTTTTTTTCTGGTAAAATGTGTGTGACGGAGTACCCAGTTTTTTTTTTTTTTTTAACTCTGTCCTTCTCATATCTGGAACACACACTTTTTCTTTAAGTAACTGTAGGTAAATTATGAACCATGCTCTTTGGTGAACACCTTTTTCCAAATAACGGTTTATTTCCATGTTGGGAATCCAGTCTTCCTTTGCTTTCAAGTGAATCATGCCCCATAAAATCTCTCTTTCACACGTCATTTTTAGTACTGACTAGGGCATCCCCAATCCATGGAATCAGGAATGATTTTGGTGTTGGATATAATTAGAAGCAAATTATTCCAGTAAAGGTATACATATCACCAACTCTTACCAGAAATAAACCTCCCCTTCACTGCTACTCCCATACTATGTTGTACCTTATTTTTTTAGGTAGCTATTTGACATGTTGGGACCAAACAGTGTGTGTCCAGAAGCATGGAGACTGAATGGCTACAAAACCAGACTGACATACACTAAGTGCAAGATGGCCACTTCTTGGAATATTCTCTTTCCTCTGAGGTATGGCAGTCTTGTAATTAATGTATACATGAGCTTGGAGGTTATAGGGGCTTGACACCCACATTGGGAGGGTGCAGGGATGCTTTAAATGAGAAAAGCAGTGTTCAAGATTTGCTCTTCTCCTAACTTTTCAAACCCCCCCCCCCCCAAGAGACTTCATCATGAGGAGGCATTCAGCAAAGAAACTGCAATGAAAACAAAAGAATATCTCAAATCCACCTGGCTCTGCCCTTGTAGTTCTCCCGGATAATCTGTCCTCCCTCCCAGTACTTTCACAATCTTCCTCTCCAAAGAAGTTTAAACTTTGGCTTAAGCCCATTAGGCATGTAACTACTGCACTGAACAATGTATAAATGCAGTGTGCTATGACTAATGCCACTATGCATTAGTTAGCTATTGTTAAGTCAATGAAGTTGCAGACAAACCTAGCCTAATTATACCAAGAGTACACAAAATTAGGTGCTAAGTTTTAAAAGATAACAGTGCACAATAGCTGTATTCTCTACTTACAGGTAGCTGGACTTTAGGACCCTGCAAACTCCTGACTGGTGTATCCCCGCTACGCTCGGGCTCGCTCCGCTCCTCACCCTGCCCCCATATCCCACCCGCCCCCGCTATATCCACATTTATTAGGTCATAATCCCATCCCACTCAACCCCTGAACCAATCATAGCCCCCTTACGGTTAGCCTATCTCCTCCCATAATTCTAGCTAATTACCAATTAACTAGCTGGCCCTCCTAACCCCACATATAAAATTAATCAGCCTTGACTACTCGACTGGCAAAATAATGAACTCTATCATCCCACCACTAGTTTTTCTCCTACTGATTCCTTATCTCTTATCATGGTATGAGAACCAAACCCTACTGGGTATTCACTTCCCAAATGGTCACACCAGTAATCATCTAACTCCTCCTTGAATCTAATCTCTCCTTCTAACTGCCCCACGACAACATCACGCCCCAAAAGTATGTATCTCACCCAACGTTATCCTAAAGTAACCATTACAAAATCTAGTCTGAAGATACTTAGTAAACTACTACGTCTCTTAGACCACCTGAAAGCAAGTATTACTAAAGATGGAGATATTCACCCTAACCCAGGCCCATCCACAGTCTTAGACCCCGTCACCCCTATGTTAACTCATAGATCCTCTAGCTCTCTCCTCATCTTCCATCTTAACCTAAGAAGTATAAATAACAAGATACATAATCTACACGCTATGATAGCCACACATCTCCCAGACATCATGTGTCTATCTGAAACATGGCTCAAACCATCCACTAAGGATGAAGAAATTCTTCCACCTAGCTACAACATACTTAGGGTTGATCGAGAGAAAAAAAAAAGGTGGCGGTATAGCAGTAATGTTTAGAAATACACTGAATATCATTATGAACCCAACACAACCCCCCAAGGTCTCTAATATCGAACTAATTGCCCTAAAAATATGCCTAAATAACCAAAAGTGTATCAATCTAATTGTAGTCTATATCCCACCAGGGAAAAATTTAGAAACCGTGGAGCTCACACTAAGCTGGCTTACCTCAAACTACCCCCAGGAAACAATTGTCCTAGGAGACTTTAACCTTGACTGGTCCCAATACTCTGACCAGATGAATCCCCTGCCCATCAACCTATATGGTTTCTCCCAAAATATAATATCTCCCACTAGAATAGGTAACTCTCAACAAGAAGAAAGTATTATCGACTGGATTCTTACAAATAAAGACACACCTAATTATACCACGGGTACCCTCCCCAATGATCTTAGTGACCACCTTACCACCTTCATCATAAAGCATAAATTGATGCGAACAAACCTTCCCATATATAAAGTAGTTAGAAACAAGAAGAAATTTGTTCTTGAACAATTCCTAGCAGAACTTAAATCCTGTAACTGGTCCATGCTAAAAACACTCCCCATAGATGAGAGTGTTACACACTTTAATGATACATTCCTAAATATACTGGACTCTCATGCACCCAACCGATCCATCAGAGCCAAAGTCCAAACTGCACCTTGGCTAACTAAAGAAACCAGATCTAAAATTAAGCTCAGAGACCAGGCCTGGTTAAAATGGCGTACCACCAAAGAACCCCTAGATCGTATCAAATTTTAGCAGCTCAGAAATTCTACAAAAACAGATACTACCCGGGATAAAAAGAATTACTTCTGTCATCTCCAAGACAAACACCAAAATAACCCAAAGAAGTTTTGGTCATGTTTTAATAACCTTCGTTATTCTGGGAAATCAACTACCCCTACCCCTGAAAAACTTATAGGTAAAGATCCTGAAGTAATAGCTAACTCATTTAACTCTTTCTTCACTGAGACCATTCAGGCACTAGCCAGTCAGTTACCTACTACTTCCACCTCCTTAGCCAGTCCTATTGGCAAAAATCTACCTGCCTTTAGTCTTCAACCTATTTCCACCTCCTATATTAGAACTCTATTAAAGAAACTCAAACCATCCACCCTATCGGCTGATCGTCTCCCAGCCGAATACCTACAGTTAGCAGCTGATGTTATAGCCTATCCCATCTCAATCCTGATTAATAGAACCATTACAGAGGCCACCATCCAATCAATCTGGAAAATATCATATGTCATCCCACTTCACAAAGGAGGCCGCTCTACGGAAACATCGAACTATAGACCTATAGCAATTTTGTCACCCATAGCAAAAATTATGGAAAGGTGTGCTCACAAGCAACTCCTACACTACCTCACCCTAAACAATCTTCTCTCTAAAACCCAACATGGGTTTCGCCCCCATCATAGCACTACCACTGCCCTCCTTTCCTTTGTGGATTCAGTAAATAATAATCGGAACAACAAATTTATAACTTCTGCTCTCTTTCTTGACTTGTCAAAAGCCTTTGACATGGTCAATCACCAACTATTGCTCCACACCCTTAAATCCCTTCACCTTGATAACCTAGCCCTACGGTGGTTTGACGCTTACCTTTCTGGTAGACAACAAGCAGTCCAGTGGCAAAGCAAACTATCCCTCTTGCTACCAAATACCATAGGAGTTCCCCAAGGCTCTATACTTGGTCCCCTTCTCTTCTCTGTATTCATAAACGACCTCCATTCAGTCATCCCCAAAGCCACCTGCATCCAATATGCAGATGACTCCACCCTGATTTGTTCTGATGTCTCCCTCCATAATCTCCAAATAGCCACCCAACACTGCTTCACGGCAGTGGAAAAATGGTTTTCAGAACGGAAACTCATACTGAATCCCATAAAAACTAAGCTACTTCTAATCTTCCCCACCACAGGAATCCCCTCAGGCCAATATCCGCCTCAGACTAATGATAAGATCTTTCATGTTCAATCCATTAATGGCACCATCATTGAACCTGTCACCAACACTAAACTACTAGGTGTTACTATTGATCACAAGCTTAAATTTGATGTTCACATTACTCAAACTATTAAGACAGTTAATAAGAAACTAGGTTCTATGTACAGAATTAAGAACTTTCTAACTCCTTATACCAAATTAACTATAGCCGAACTCACCTTCTTTCCACTCTACTGTATGCTTCCCCGGTCCTATCCTTCCTCAATAAAAATGAGCTCAACAAACTCTCAGTTGCTTATAACCATATCGCTAAATTTGTGACTGGGTCTCCTTACCGTACTCATCACTGTCTCAACCTAAAGAAGCTTGAATGGTTAGAATTACCTAATCTTCTAAAATTTAACCAACTTACGGAAGCATTTAAAATAATTAAGGAACCAGAAAAAATACCCTCTCTGAACAAACTCCTGACCCCTTACTCCAACCTTAACTGCCTCCGATCTTCTAACAGTGTCCTGGTACAAACCATGAAATCAAATAACTTGGGAGGTGATGCTCTTTATGCCAATTCTATTGGAAGGCTATGGAATTCCCTTCCCAATAACCTTAGACTAACAACCTCACTCAGCCATTTTAAAACTAGTCTTAAGTCATTTCTTAAGGCACACTGGCTATGCCCTTGTGACAATCCTGACTAACCCTATAGCTCCCTACAACCCACTCTTTATCATCTATAGGACTTTCTCACCCAAATCTCACTGGTTTCACTTAAACTTATTCTCTATACACGTCCTCTTCTCTTTGACTGCCCTCTCCTATAACCATAGATTCGACTTGTCTATGTAGATATAGCCTTCTCCCTTGTGCTTAAAAGCGCAAACCTCTTTACTTCTCAACCTATCTAAATATTTGGTTATCTACTCAGCATTGTAATTGTGGAATTTAATAGAATATACTTGTATTCCATCTATCTGTATTTTGAATGTTTCTGATCTTAGACTATGTATTGTTTGTTCTATTTAATTGTGGAGCTTTTCTCCCCGGGTCTCTGCTGAAAAGGGATATGTATCCAGTCAGACTAACCCGGTAAACAAATGTAAAATAAATAAAATAAATAAAAATGTTGCTCTGTCAATCAGTTCTTGAATTTGCTCTGGTATCGATTAGTATTCATGCACTCTGTTATCTACAATGCTGTGCATGGTATGCTCTTTGATTAACTTTGTCTCTGTTAGTATTCAAATACTCGGTTATCTACAATTTCTGTACATAATATACTCTGGACTACCTGACTCTACATATACTACTTATGTATAAGTATTTAGATATTATTATTTTATATTATTAGTAGCCTTATTATTTTGTATTATTAGTCATTACTATTGTGTGTGGAGCTTTTCTAAAGGGGTTTCTGCTGAAAACGGGCTCCATAAAATGGTTAAGATTTTGTTGATATTTCAGGCACGTGTGTGTGTGTGTGTGTGTTTATATATATATATATATATATATATATATATATATATATGTGTGTGTGTGTATATATATATATATATATATATATATATATATATATATATATATATATATATGTGTGTGTGTGTGTGTGTGTGTGTATATATAGGTAAAATGTGTGAGTGTATAACTCTGTTATTTAATTGAATCATGAATGGTATAAAATATTCTAATCACCAATTATACTGTAATAAAAAAAAACACTTTTTTGTTGGTGGACAATCTGCCTGCATCTCTTCCCCTTTACACTTATTAGCTAAATGTGAAGAAAGGAGAATACAGCCACACATACTGAATTGGTGGTGGCCCATAAACTCAAACTTCTAGAGATCTGGGTGTACATGATGCTGGTCGTTGTCAATCCAAACATAGTCTTCTAGATGTCACCCTCTGTGTAGGGAAAGCTCAAATTTATGAGCACATTTATGCTGTTAAAAGGAGGACATAACTAAAGCTTTGCATAGACTTTAAAATGTAGGAATTTCAGAAAACCAGACTGGAAGTCAAGGAGTATTATAGGCAGATTTCTGTGAAAGCTTTAAAATTCCCTGGCTTACACGATGTTATATCTATTCACAGTATTTTAATTTCTAACCAGTTAAGATGTGAGATGGTGTTTTATTCATAATGCTTTTACACTTGTCAGAGTTATTTAGTAACTTAGTTTTGTCGGGTGGAGTCTTAGCCTATTTTTGTTGCATTTGTTATGTGATTGAAGGTTGTGAGAATATATTAAGTTTTAACCTACAATGCACTTTACTGTTCTGATTAAGTTCCTAATCAGAAGAATGAAAGTGCTAAACGAAAACACAAAATAAAGATTTTTTTCTTTTGTGGAGAGTGGCTGTGTGACATGTTTGCTATTTTGTGGTTGTCACTTTGCTTGAGATTTTATTATTACTTATGACTTGTAGAGCAGCTAAAATGATTGCCCCGATGTCCTAACTTCGACTTGGGGAGATCTGCAACGAGTATCAGCTTTCTGGTGGGCAGACATTATGAAAGATCAGCAGGGAAGAGTTGGGATAGTCACTATAATCACACAGATGACAACATCTAATAAAGACATGTTGCAGACAGAGCCGCACGGTCACAGAGGAAGACGAGCCAGATTTATTACCTGTCTGTAATAGGCCGCATGTATCATATGATGCAGAGAATGCATCTCTACTACAGCTATGATTTCCCTTGGTTTACAAATATCTTATCAAGCATAAAACATTGTTTTAATGGGCTTCTTGTTGGAGGTATGAAACAGAATTTGTCAACATTTTGAACCAGTCACATGCACAAACAAAGCACACACAAGCACATAGTCCAGACTGCTGTTAGATAAATTCACGGTGCTTAGAAGACAGAGCATAGAACAGATTAACCAGAAAGTAAAGACAACTTTGTTTCCCCTGCATATTATCTCTAACTCTCCTGCAGGGTACTTAAAAAATTGTGGAGCCCTTGATTGCTGACCTTCCTTTTTGAGTTTAAAGGACGTTTGCTTATTTTAGCTCAAGTCTTGGCTGACCTTGTTTTATAGCTGTCTATACATTTTAGTGAAGGAGGGCTGCCTGTATGCAAAAAAAAAAAAAAAAAAAAAATTGGTTTGAATTTAAGCACACAGCACATTTCCTTGAATACTGTTTTAGCAACTGCATATGTACTCAACAATGGGAAACCATTATACCATACCAGTCCTTGAGTATGTCATAGTGACATGGTTGGGTTTTATCTTTTTGTATTGTAGAATACAAGATAACCATTTGAGCTCATTAATTAAATGATACAGAAAAACACTTAGCATTGTTTATGTACACCATTGTCCAAAAGAGACTTCCACGGTGGTGCAGCGGTAGCATTGTTACCTCACAGCAAGAGGTTCTCCCATTTGATTCTCAGCTAGAGTGCGGGGAGTGCCTTTTGTGTGGAGTCTTCTTGTCCTCCCCACGGTTGGGTGGGCATTTGAAAGACATGCATAAATGGGCGTGCCTTCATTGAAGGTTGAACGTCGAGCTGGCACCTCGGCGTTCATGAAAATCTACTGCCAATCATTAGTGGACCGGAGTTCCGCTGTGGTGACCTCCTAACCAGGAAAAGCCGAAAGACAACAACAACATTAAATAGGCAAGACAGATTTGGGCTTCCACTGTAACATACATTGGTTTAAGCAGGTCACTGGAAAATAAAATAAATAAATAACTAGGCCATTGATGATGTAATAAGACATTTCTCAATGACTCTTGACAGCCATGGCTCCAGAATGAGATTTGCTGTTAGTGGGTGGCTTTTATGAAATGAGACTCTGACAGATAGCTCACAACCTCTGAGGGTGGCTGTGGGAGGGGAGGTTAAAATATTGCACACTACCAATGGCAGTTTTTGGCAAAAGCAGGTGGGACCACTGGGCAGTAACAAATTGGGGTAGTCTGAAATGACTTCATTGTGATCTTCTAGAGTATCTGTTAAAACGTCCCATTTGATTCCGTTTTCTAGTAGCCTGATAAGTTATTTCTTTAGTCCTGTCCGTCAGCCTACGTTTCTCATTTACTATGAATACCTCTCAGTTTCTATTTAATTTCTCTCTATGTCAGCACTTGATCTTGAACGTAAGGCAGAAGTTATATTCTTTTCCACTATTTCTTCCTTTTTAGTTTCTGAATTCACACTAAAGGGATATTGCTGCTTCCTCATGAATTTAATTTAGATTTCTGTTTCTTTTTTTTTTTGTTTTTTACTTTAAGTTTTGAGCATGGGCCAGAAATTCAATAACTCCATCTGTTTTTTTCTGTATTATTTCAATCATGTTTCATCTTCAACATGTTCTACAACGTCTTTAAAACTGATATACATTACTGGAGTGTGTGTGTGTGTGTTTGCATTTTAGTGTAAATAGGTGCAGTATGCATTGGTTCTGTAACTTGCTTTTATCCTGAATTGAATTGTTTGTCTACCTTACTCGCTTGCTCAGTAAATAAATGTAGAGGTCTTGTGTCCATCACGGGTAAAAAAGACAGTAACTTAAGGATGGTGCCTTCCATGCATACCTCTCAACCTCTTAGCACACAAAATCTGGACAACACCAAACAAAATGGGTGGACAAAGCCCCAAAAATAGGGACAAATTTTAAATATCGCTCTCACAAACTTGGAAAGTTGCTAGAATAAAAGGTTTTAGGTTACCTTGTATTTTAAGAAGGACATTAAGTCTGAAACTCAAATATCTGTTATTATTTAGTGAATTCAGTCCTCCCTGATTTGCCACAAAAAATCCAGAAAACAAATTTTATGAGGAACAGACCAAAAATATGAGGCAAAAATCTGGGCAGTTGATAAGTATGCCTTCCAGGTAGCCATACTTGGCACCCTGTATTGATCTACAGCTTTACAAACTTCACTAGCCATCTCTGGGAGGAAGTGTTATAATTATCGTGTAGGTAACTTAGGCCTTAAGTCATTATGTTACAAATAGAGAATGCATTTTTTTGTTTATCCTTTGTTGACTAGGTTAGTCCCACTGGGGTGGGCAGGGTAGGAAAACCCTTCAGATTACATAGTTAAAGCAGTGCACAGAGTTCTCTTCAGAGGAGACCAAGGACAGTATTTATAGTGACTTTGGGAAATTTAGCTAGGGCACTGGGAAAATTTCTCTAATGTGTTTTTTTTGATAAGTTCTGTGCGATCTTTTGCATCTACCTGTGCTACTGCCAAATCACACAGATGGTGAGTTGGTTTAGAATGAAAAATATCATGGGATAGACAGCTGCTACAATACGTTCAACATAAATAAGAAATATGCGGATGGAAATGAAACTCCTAAAGTTTGCAAACCATTTTATGCAATTTATATACTTAATGTTATTCCTTTGAAATAGTTGTGGCCACTTTCATAGGATGTCACTAGGCTACTGGCCCTGAGGCCCTTACACACCTAGCCAGGATATGAGCCCATGTTCAAACAAATCAGCATGCTATGCCACTGTCCAGCAGGGACACTGGTGGAATCCTAGGGGTGTATTTTCTGTTCCCCATCCAGTTATCCAGGTTGCGCTTAAAATTGTTTAATGAGGTACTCTGCTTTACATGGAATGGGAGTTTACTCCACAAAAGAGGGAGTCTCTGAGACAGAAATCTGTCCTGAAAACAAATCCTATTCACAGACCAGGTTGATGTCATGTGTATGGCTTAACTGAGTGGAGCTTGACTTGTGGATATGCAGAAGTCCAATCAGGGCAGTGTCTGAGATTTCTTTGTATGCCAGAAAGAGGTCACCTCTGAGGAGTCTGAAGGAGTCTGCGTAGAGGGACAGGTCTTTTAGTTTATCTGTGTAGGGTAGATGTTTTGAGGCCCTGGATTCTCCAGGTGAGGAACATATGTGGTCTTTCAGCTGCTGCATGTGCTTTGTGAGGTACATGCCAAAACGACATTGTACTCAATAATGGGCCTTATAAGGGAAGAATACAGGGATGTTATGATCACTTTGTCCCTGGATGAGATACTCTTACTAATGAGGTGGGCCATGTAGAAAGCTTTCCATACAATGTAGGCAATATGGTGGTCAAAAGTCAGTTTGCTATCAGTCTTTGCGCCCAAGTCCTTCACGACTGATTGCATGCTTATTACCAGTCTGATAATTTGTGGGGACATCACTCACCCCAAGAGAGATGATGCAGTTTTTGGCATTCAGTTTGATGCCATGTTTCTGACACCAGTCATTTGCTTGGGTGAGACCTTCTTGGAGGATGTCCACATCACTAGGGAAATTAATGACAGCATCCAGCTTGCAGTCATCTGCAAACTTGGCCAGCCATACCCCACTAGATTTGGCCTGCACCTCTGAGAGGTATATTCCAAACAGCAGAGGCCCCAAGACCAGTTCCTGGGGTACACCGCTTGTTACGGGTCTACTACTGGAGGTGGTTTCCCCTATTTTGATTAGGTGGGTTCTATCAGTGAACTAGTTTGCTACCCATCTGGTAACATATGGATTGATGCCTAGCTGAGAGTGTTTGTCTATTATACCTGAGTGGGGAATAGTATCCAAGGCTTTGGCCAGGTCAAGGTAGGCAGTGTCCACTATCTTCCCCTCGTCTGTGGCCTTGGTGACTGTTTCAAAGAAGTTGACCAAATTTAACAGGCAATGACTTCCCCTTGACAAAACCAAACTGAGTGGGATTGAGAGTTTGGAGATTGCCATTGTCCTTGTTAATGATGTCCATGATCTGCTCCATGGCCTTGCAGGTCAGGCTAGTTAGGCTGATGGGTCTATAATTTCCTGGGTTGGTGGACGCTCCACCTTTCTGCAAAGGGATGACAGTAGCTGCCATCCACTTGGCTGGGACAAAGCCTGTCTTAGCCTTTGGTTGAATAGAGTGCCTTATGCTGCTGCAAGTTCCTGCCTGAGTTCAGGTAAAATGCATCCTGAGATGTTATTGGGTCCCATGGAGGCTGTATTTTTTTACCTTTGAGAGGGCAGTGATGACTTGCTCCCTAGAGATAAGGAGAGGGAGGCAGGTACTGGGGATGTCCTGTTTTACTGATGGGGGGGGGGAACAGATGAGTGAAGTTTTCACTGAACCTGTCTGCCAGCAGGTTGGCTATATCTACAGCTTTTGTGTATGTGGTGTCCTTGACCACCAGTTCTAAGCAGATCTGGTGCTTCCCTTGAGATTGCGGACATAAATGACTGATTATTAGATGGGAAGTAGTAAATTTACCCCTGGTCTGGCTCTCTTTTTTTCCCTTATGTTCAGAGGCCATCAATAAGAAAAGCAGTATCCTAACCAACCCTCCACCTCCAAAAGTCCTTTTTGCCTCCCTACTAATGTAGCCTCCCCCCCCAGGATACTCATGAAACTGAATACAAATGGGTTTGGGGTACATGGCTAGGCTTGTAAGGGCCCTAGTGGCTGTTAGCCTAGTAACAACCTATGAACCTGTTATGTCGGTCATCACTATTGCAACAATTTAGAATTGTAGTACAAAATGACTTTTCAAATCATGATTTGGGGATTTAATTGCGATATACAGACTGCAATGCTAAAATGTATACGGTTGCTTTTACAAGAAATGCCTACATCTGCAATCCATTAGTATGACTAAATATTTTACATATTGTTTCATTAATCAGTGATGCAATATCATAAATGACGCATTTCAATGTAACCTAATTTGAAGTATCTTTTTGCCACCATTTTTAAGGATTTCCCTGCAAATATGTGGGTATGTAGCTTCATTTATCTCATTCATTTAGCTCCAGTTATGGTAATATCAGAAACATAAAAAAATGCAAGTTTTATAGTACATATTTTTAAGTATGCATGATGTAGATATACATATTTATGCTATAAAGAACCCCTAGATCACTACAGAGTTCATGTGGTGGTTATAGCTTCAACGCATATAATACTGCGTCATTTATAATACACACCGCAACTGGTTTTGTACAGAGATCAGTGCTGAATACTGTGTGATAAACTGTACGGTAGCTTTGTGCTGAGAACTATATTGCAACTCTCTTATGCTCAGATGAATTTGTTGTTGCAGCATTGATATAATTGTAAAAAAAATAGGCTGAAGAAGCATTAAGTGAATTAGCCGCATAAGAGATGAGATATGAAAAAAACAAAAATAACTCCAGTAGTTGTAGAAAATGTGAAAACTGTGTGAAATTACAACATTGTCATGAAGCTCTATCATGTAATAACTAAAGCAAAAGAAAATGCATCTCTATTCCTAAAAATAAAAAGGGTGAGGGGCTAGATACAAGGCAGAGGCAAATACTTCCCTTAGGTTTGGGGTGGTGAGCAAAACAATTTTAACACGCAAATCAGTACTGAAACATACTATCTGACCTTGAATGCACATCTGTAGTACAAAGACATAATTTATTTTAAAACCAGCGCTCACTTCTGATGTTTTTCTGCTAAAGTGAAGCAAAATGAATGTGCTTACTTAGGATGTTTCTCTCTTGAGACCTCATGAAAACCCCCCAGGCTAGACAGGTATAACTGCATTTCATGGCTGTGTTGCTGTATATGTCAGGGAAATGTTTCTGTGTGACACTACAAAGTCTGTCGTATGCATAACAGTGGTGGTGATTTGAGTGTATTATTTTTGTAAGTCTTAAGGCAAATTATAAGAAAGGGAAAGAAAATGTATAGACAACAAAATGTCAGCTATCCAACTCCGTGGCTAGTTAAGAAAAACGCAACTTAAGATAGTAATAGTTTTTGATGTAACTTCTCACCTTAATCAGCACAGCACAAATTAGATTTTCCAGCTTAATGCGAAAATGCCTTGTCTTCACCTGCCTATGTTTATGGCACTTGAAACATCTTTTTTCAGGTGTTTCATATTTTAAACTGGACTACAGAGAAAATATGAGACTGACATCCATCTTGCTCTACATATATACTTTTTGGATAGAGATGGCAGGTAGCATTAACTAAATACAATAAAATTGGGTGATGAACTCAGTAGTCAGAGTTAGAAACTGAGCTGTTAATGAGCTCTTTTCTGTACTCAAGTAGATCAGGGTTTGACTCCTGCAGTCTCTGTTGTCTAATTGTGTGACTCTGATCAGTTCTCTTAACCAGTCAGCACTACTGGACGTTGTCGTAAAAATGTCTATGGTAATTAGTGCTATACCCTGGTAAACATATAAAAAAATAAAATTTACAAAGTAAGTTATGTAAGCAGTAGCCTTGTTACAGCATTCAGAAAACTCAAATATGAACGTCAAATGTACTATTCCATTGCATAATATTTGATATAATGTTTTAGTGCATGCTATACTTTCTTATTGCATTGACAGTAATTACATGACTCTTATTTAGATTATGGTAATATTTTTAACAGCACCGCATTTCCATCTTTGCCATTTAAGTTGTCAGAATGTTGCTGTCCAGGTGGTGCTCAGAGGAATGCCATCCAAAAGCATCCATGATATTGCGTTTGTTTTAATGAAAAGAATTTTGCAGTAAGAACCATTACATGAGCCAGTTAAACATTTCTGATGCAATGACATCATCAGCAGGCTGTTTATACTAACAGAGAGTAATGTGCTACCTCTTAGGCCATTGTTAAGATCAGGAAGACATTTTTAAGGTTATTCCAAAACATTGATCTTTGTAAGATCCTTCACAGATATATGTTTGATATTAATAGAATACTTTCTCCAAAATCCATTGTGTCCTACCAATTATCCAAGCTTCTAACTCTCTTAGAATCCTTTAGGTGGAGCACAGGTTCATAAGGTTATACAGGTGGTCTCCCTAATGAATTGTGTTGAAATTTTTTTTTTTTATAGCCATTAAGGTTATAGACTTTTTCTTTATTTAAAGTAACTTTCAGGTACATAGTGAATGAGCCACCTTTGTATAGCATAATATGCCCCATTATGGTGTGGTGTACACAAGGTTTAAGTATACTATACACACACACACCCACCCATATATATATATATATATATATATATATATATATATATATGTATAGATATATAGATATATATATAGAGATGTATTTAGATATATATTCTATTCTATTTTATATATTGGTATATATATAATTTAATCAGGCATTGCCTGCTGTTGTCTAATATTAGCATGTTATCAAGTCATCATGTTCTCCCAGATAAAGTAGTAGTCAATAGTGACTTTCCATTCAACAAGTATGGCCAGTTGTTCAATAGCATGATGGGTCCTTTGAATACCACATGTCCCTAGATTCCTTTGTTCATGTCCCTCAAGGAGCTGCATTAGGCAGGATCATAACTGCCTAGCTCTTCAAGCATGGAAACCACTTTTTTCATCTTTTTGTGAATACATCTGGTCCTAATATTGTACAAAAGCTCAATCCTCATACCGTTCTCTGTTATGGCAAGTTTATTAGCCATTTTAGCTTAGCTAAGCCTCGCCATGTCTTGGTCTTATAAGGAGTGAGCAAATCCTTACACTGAATAGGTTGGCATAGATTTTCAGATATTAAAACTTTGAATCACTCGTCTGTCAATATTATTGTCACCATTTCTTTCATTGCATATATTACTGGGAAGCCATGCTGTCCATGTTTAGTACTGTGTTGGATCCATTAGATCAGTAAACACCATAACAATCCTTTGTTCTATTTTGCCACTTACTGATATTTATATTTTACTATCCATCCACAATGCTGTTTAACTGTTTCTGCAAATGGGGTTGGGGTGTCGCTTCATTGACAACCATCTAGCGCCAATGTACAACACCACTGGGTAGCTAACGTTACTGCTTTTGTGCTTCCACACCACACACACACACACACACACACACACACACACACACACACACACACACACACACAAACACACACAAAAATGGTCAATTTGCATGTCAATTTAGAGTGTCCAGTCCACCTACTAAATTTCTTTGGAATGTGGGAGGAAACCAGAGCACCAAGAGGAAACCAATGTGAACACAGAAAGTACAGTGCAGACTGCACAGGAAACACCCCAGCAGGGAATCAAATCTGGGAACCTGTTTTTGTGAGGTGACATTGTCTATAATGTTGCACCACTGTGACACCCTTTTATATTTTATTACGTCTGCTGTCATTTTATGCTGTATGTTCATAGGCTATTAGGTAATTGCTAGATTAGCTGCCCCTGTGGACCATTTTACTCATAGCCAATTTCCCTTCCAAAGGTGCGAATCAAACCCTGCAACCTGTACCTGTAGGTAAATACCTTAACCATTATACTAACCGCCAACCCCTCTATCATTTTTCTCTGACATTCTAATTGATCAATAGGTCCAGTATAAAGGATTCACCTCCTTGTATACCTCTCAACTGTCTAGATTTTCACAGAATGCCTTTTGCCTTATATTTTTGGTCTGTTCCTCGTAAAAGTTTGGTTTTCTGACAAAGCACCGGCAAATCATTGAGTATTGAAGTCAGAAAATAATTATAGACACTTCAGTTTTAAACATCATACCCTTCAGAAAATCCATGTTAATGTAAAACCTGTTATTCTATTAACTTTCTAAGTTTGTAAGAGTAATATTTAACACTTTTCCCAATTGTTGGGTCCTTGTCCCCCCATTATTTATGGCTTTGTCATATTCTAATGGCAGAATGGAAACCTTACCTACTACTTATTCTTGAATTCAGTGTTGGGGAACAAAACAATTAGCACAAATCTCCAACCCAGCTCCCCTAAGACATGTGTACTTATTTCAGCTTTTTTATGTATAGGAAAAGTCAGTGTGGAGTGGCCACTATTAGTTAAAGGTGCATCTTTCAGGATTTTTGTGAATTTAACTTCATACTTGTGGTGGTGCTGTGGTAGCATTGTCGCCTCACAGTAAGACGTTGTCCTGTTCGATTCTCAGCTAGAGCATCTTCTGTGTTGAGACATGCATGAATGGGCGTACCTTCGCTGAGGGTTGTGCGTCAGGGCTGGCAACTCGGCATGTAAAAATCGACTGCCAATCATTAGCGGACCGGAGTTCCTCTGTGGCGACCCCTAACCGTGAAAAGCCGAAAGACACAACAACAACTTCATAACTGTACATAAAAGGGCATTCATTCTTTTCTGACTATCCTCTTCTAACCCCCCTCGGTGTTGGCCCCCAGTCTTCTTTTCTGCTTTTGTGACTTAACCTGTAATCTTGTTCTGCAGATCCTGGAGGGCAAATCTAATTATTCTGACAGCATAAACTAATTAACTCAATGGCTAAAAAAATGCCCAATTATACAGCATAATACAGCCTTCTTGCTACAAAAGGTGTATTTAACTGTAGTCCTGCTTTCAGAATTTCAGGTCCTAACAATAACAACTTCGGCAAATGATTAAAGGCAGTAATGGAAAGGGAAAGTAACACAAAAGGAAGGCTGACTGTGACAAAGGCAGTGCAGGAGCCCTGTATCAGCTGTCATAGTAGGAGGAAGTACAGGACGTATAAAGGAAGACACTGCGGTAATGAGAATTAGAAACGTTTCTGTAGGAACTCCATCATTAGAAGAACTTACTGGAATAAATTATGGAATCCATAGAATAGCAAGGAATGTCCACCAGGGACAGCTGCAAACTGTCAGAATTAACGTTATTAAATATGGGGCTAGCACAGAGAAATGCAGATGTCATTCCTTATCTGTAGGCAGATAACCACTATCCACCACCCTACCTCTGGAATGTGAGTTCCAAGGAGCAGTCGCACCTGAAGAGAATATATAACATACTTCATGCAGCTTTTAAATTTACTGATATTTTTGGAGTTGTTGTGATACTCCATTTTATCATTCTCTTTTTTCCAAGGAATGGATCATTTTAAACTGACAAGTAAATTACCAAGTACAGATGTGCTGGTTGTTTATTTATTACCTCCAATAAACACCCAGTTTTTCTCTAAAGACCTTAACCTGGTATGTGGCATTAATAGAACCTCCTGGAGGGACAGATTAGTCTCCAGAGATTACCACACCTTTGGAACAGAGTCCCACTTCATGTCAAACAGAGCACCTCATTGGCCCTCTTTAAACACAGTCTGGACAACTGGATGGGTAACCATAAATTTACCCCAGGGGTTCCACCTGTGTCCCTCTTAGACAGGGGCAGTAGGTGCTGATTATGGAAATAAGGGTAGAACTTGGCTACGCTTGCAAAGGCCCTGGGGCCATTAGCCTAGTAACTTCCTATGATCCTTTATCTGGCATCACTTGAATCCACTTTTATTACTGCTTCATGGAGTTAGCCCATGACATACCTCTCTTTTACCGTTGGACTTTATCAGTGTTATGAGCAACCAACAAAGCCATGGGTTTAAATAAACAAATCCAGTCTCATGATTGGTAGGTCATTACTCAGCAATAACAATACATAAACATTTTGGGTACTATTATCAAGCAAATTCAGTAAATAATCTTACAAGACAGTATACAAAATACCAGGAACCAGAGCAAGGAAAACTTACAACAGCAAAGGATGAGCCCAGCCTGGAAAACAGTACCACAGAGACTCTACCATGATGGTTTAAACAATAATTTATTAAGCGCTTTTGTCAGATTGTAATAAAATACTTCATCAGAATAGTACAAAAGGTTTAAAACACTCCCTTTAAATACATTAAATACATTAAATGCTGTGAAAACACAAGACATAAACCAATAAAACTAAGCCTATCACTGATTACCAGCCGACTTTGTCAATTAAAATTATAAAAAACCCACAAAAACATTCTTAAAGGAAAAGTCCTTTATAACATAAATCCAAATACAAAACACTAGTGCTGCTTGCACATAGAAGTGTAATGTCTATATACATTTATTATGTTGAAAAATACAACTAGATGTTATAAGAACACAGCCTAAGTAGGCTACCAATACTAATGTGGTCATTGAGGCCTGGAGGAACACTGGCATTTAATTTGATTTGCCAATTCTCTAAATTCCAGATAATCTTCCCATGGACCTCCTCTAGGATCTTTTCTGATCCCCTCTGTGACTGTAAACAAAAAACTGTGTGATGAAAATTTTTGAAAGAAAATTGCACATGGTTTCATCTCTATGATAACTGACCTGAACTCTGACAGAAAGACTATTCTTAAAAAAAAAGTCTTAACTTAGCAGATGCCAGTATTTCATCAAAACTTCACATATTGGGTTGCTATTTGTACCACAAGTTGTAATAAATCTTGAGATATTATCCCTTGATTCTATCTTATTGCGGTCGTATTCCAAAAGATGCGCTATACTTTTATCCCTAACTTTGTGACGAAGATCTTTCATATTCTTGTCATTATAGCCTCTGTTCAAAAATCATATTGCCGGTGTCTATGCCACAGATTTAAAGTCTTGCTCAGTATTAAAAATTCTCAGAATTTCTAAAATTGAAATGTGGGAATGTTCTTAAACAGTTGTGTAGGGTGACAGCTATGCCCAGCCAAAAATGAATTTCTCAGAAATGTTTTATATACTAATGTTTTAAATACACCATTTATTTCTTTTGTAACTAAAACATTTAACAATGGAGCGTTTATCATAAGTAACAGCAAAGAAAATATTAAACTCATTCTGATCAAAAAGTGCAGAAAGTTTGTCAATGTCAGGGCATCATTTTTCCACACCAAACAACAGTCATCAAGAAAATGACACCAGACTCCAATGTATGGTTAAAATAGATTCGCTGACTCATCATAAAAGTATAACTTCTCTAGATAACCATAAACACAGTGTAAATGAGTGCAAAATTCCCACCCATGACTGTTCCCCTGATCTGAAATTGACACTCCATTTTGAAATTAAAAAAAATGTTCATTAATACTTTTTCCAGCAGAATAAGTACAATAAAAATCATTGAATTCAACAGAATACAAATTTGAAATGTCCAGAAAATACGTAACCGCTCCTAAACTGCATGTGGTATGGAAGAATATAATTCTGTAATATCAATGATGCTCAGCAGATATGTGTAATCTGTTGCTATATTGTCTGTTATGTTGAGGAACTCTCTGGAATCCTTCAGTTGAGCTGGAATGCAAGCTAATAAGGGCTTAAATAGTAATACAAAAATACTGATAAAAGGTTCAGTCAGATAAGCTCTACAAGGCAATATAGGTCTGTCTTGGTAGGGGGAACAAAACTTCTTTATGCATCTTAGGTAGTATATAAATGCATCTGGAAGCAATTACTTAATAAATTGCATGTTAACTTCATTAAAAATGATGCCTCTTTCTAAAGTCACATTAACAAAACTTTCAATTTATTTCCTAAAAGAAAAGCACGGAGTAGTCAAAAGTAACTACTGATAAAAAAAATACTTTGATAACTGACAAGGAACCTTCAGTCACCTCTTTCAATATTACCTCAGCTTCACCCTTATCACCTTTGGTTATAATTATGTCATTTGATAAATACTTTCCAAAGCTCTTTTTTTTTCCTATAGGCATTACGTCATGGCCATTTTTTAAGATATTAACCTCACTGATATTTATATCTGTCATTACTAGTTCTTCATATAAGGTAAGGTGGTAGGGAGGTTCAGAATTTGATTTCTTAAACTTCCATATTATCCTTAATAGCTTTACTAGGTATGAAAAAAACAAGAAATAAAATGTCGAACTAAAACCAACAACAATAAAAGTCCAGGCCACAAACGTAGATACAAAATCATTTATGATTCCACAGTATTCCACAGATGAGCGCTTTCGTCAAATAATAAGACTTCATCAGATAAAAGCACTGGTACTACATACAGCTTTATATACTTAATCATAATAAGCACCAACAAACAATTAAGGTTTAAAAGAACATCACCAAATTGTACCCTACTATAATGTATTATGATAAAAAGCTCAACCTTAATAATGTTAAGAAGCATTTGAATATCTAAATGTATTAATATATAGGTATACACATAACCTAAATCATGAAATGTAAAACACATTTTGAATATAATGTAATTTATAAATTACACACTTTCAGCTTTTTTTCACTAGTGCAGATTTTATACTAATATAGTCATTAAGACCTGGTGGGATGTTAAATTTTAACCTAAGCTGCCAAATAAGTTCCCTATATAACAAAGCATTTTTCAAATGCCCCCTCCCCCTTGTGAGTATTTCTTAACTATGTCAATAATACCAAACTTATAACCTCCAAAAGAGGAACAAAGTGCACTGTGCTTATATAAAGCACTAGTTTCCTTGTGGGTCCTAATGTCGTATAAATGTTCATAAATACGGTCTTTAAATGATCTTTCCATTTTTCCTATGTAGTATGGACTACATTTTGTGCAAACAGCCATATAAACAAGCATTTTTGTTTTACAATTTCCTTTATGAAATCTAACAATGCTTTTCAAACCCTTGTTCAATAGAATGGTTGCCTCATCATAAATAAATGAACAAACACTACAGGTACCACAAAGAACAGTAGCTCTAAATTGTAAAACTTCTCTGTCATTCCGTTCAAAGGTCCTCTTGAAATTCATTCCAACCTTATATGTAAATACAGGTTGTTCACCCACTAGGTTGTACACATCCTTATTGGTTTTCAATAAATTCCAGTTTGTTCTAATTGTCTGTGTAAATAATTCAGAGAAAATATTATATACTGAGTGACACATGCTCCATGATAGTTTTTTCTTTCTTTCAAGTGGTCATTTACTGTTTGAGGGGGTGTCCCAATAGGGCCTTATATTTAGTACCCCACCCATTATAGACCTCATCTAAAATACCCCTGACCATCTCAACAGGATATCCTCTCTCAATGAAACATTTACCTAGAAATGTGAATTCTTGTTTTAAATCATGATAGTCAGATGTCATCCTGGCTATCCTAACTGCTTGGCCCTTAATAAGACTTTTCTTTTGTGCGATGGGATGTTAACTACTAAAATGTAGATAACTATTGCACCATTTGTCCTTTCTATAGATGTTAGACTTAAATCCATTTATAGTCTTGGAGATAGAAACATCCATGTAATGGATAATGATGTCATTTTGTGTATATGTAAAAGAAAGGAAGGTTGTACAAGAGTTAAGGTATTTCATAAACTTCTGTAGTGTTTCTTTTGTTCCATTCCATAACACAAAGATGTCATCCAAAAATCTCAGGTATAGCCTAATATATTTGAAAAAAGGAGAAGGAAAGACATACCTGTTCTCTCATTCAAGTAGTACTAAATTAGCGTATATAGGAGCGCACGCAGTGCCCATCACTATACCACTAGTTTGTTGATAATATTCCCCTTGGAAATGGATGTAGTTAGAATCCAAAATAAATTCCATAAGTTCCAAGGTAAGGGAAATTCTATCTTTAGGTAAAATAGAATACTTGAATAGACTATCACTAAAATATTCATACCCCTCTCTCCTAGGAATACACATGAAGAGATCCTTCACATAGATAGTAAGGAAAGTACCATCTATACTCAAAAGATGGTCAGTAATTTTACTCAAGAATTCCCATGAGTCTTTAATAAGGTGTGGGGTATAATTCACTATATGCTTAATATGATGGTCAACAAACACAGCCAGAGGATGGGTTTTAGAGTTTTTCGCTGACACAATAGGTCTAAAGGGTGGGTCACAGATTGATTTATGCAACTTAGGCACTCCAAAAATATGTGGAATTGTTCGGGTGTAATTGTCTTAAAAACCTATAGGTTTTACTATCAATCCTGTTTTCTAATAGATATTCCTCCAAAAGAGAATCAGTTCTACTATAAGTTATATTAATCTGATTTTTTGACACAGGTGTGTATGTAGAACTATCCAAAGAATGTTAGTGATAATGTTGTTGTAATCCTCTGTACTGAAAATAACAACCCCCCCCCCCCCACCCTTGTCAGGTTTCATAATTCATAGATTGTTTTGTGTCTGTAATTCATGTAATAAATTACTTTCTTCAAAAGTTAGATTTGAATACACTTTCTGCCATCTGTTTTTGGCATGTAATTCATATAATTCTTCAGTAACTGTTTTTTCGAATAGTAACAAGACAGGGTGGAGCGGAGGGTTGTAACTGCTTTTTCTCACAAGTTCTGAGTACTCACTAACACTGCTACCAATGTTATCTTTATGCTGATTAAACATAATGTTTAGATTAAATTTTCTTAAATATAACTTCAGGTCTACTAATACACTTGCTAAGTCACCATACTGTGATTTAACAAATTTGAAACCTTTAGAAAATAGGTTGAAATGTAATTTAGATAAATTATAAGATGTATAATTAAACATTTTAAATCCCCTATACTCACTACGGATGCCATGACTGCCCTCAATGTGAGCTATCTCCCCTTCTTCGCTACTTTTTTCCATCCATAATTGGTTCCAAAAATGTGACCCGAGTGCCCTGGGTCTGGTGGAAACCGGTTCTTACTTGCTATCCTTTCTGACCTCCTTGGGAGTAAAAAATGTTCCCCCTCTGCACCAAAAGAATCCAACTCATCCAAAGGTCTGTGTCTAGTGTCTTCCTCAAATCCCTGCTCTTCTTGTTCAGGAGCCCTGTCAAAAACTGAATTGGTTTCCCAGTGGTCACCCTCATAGTTTACTCTGTGTGAAAAAACATGTCCTCTGTTCACTTTTTTGAAAGGACCTGAATAAGCTTTACCCATTTCGTACAGTTTCTTATCCCTTAAAAACTTTTTTTGTGTAATAACAAAAATACTGTGAATTCTTTTGTGTATCTTAACCAAAATATTCATATACAACTCCTCATATTCAGAGAACAATAAGTCATTAATAATATCGGCATTGAGCCTACTAGTATCTGCAGTCAAAGTCACCAAAAATGCTTCGTTGTACTTAACCATACGCTCAATAAGACCTTTGCCACATTCGTCAAAAAACTGTGAAAATCTTTAACAACTGCTTCTGTATAAGAAATACGAAAAGGGTATTTAAATAACCTCAAACCTTGTGGCACGATCTTGTGAGCTAAACAACATTTTAAATAGCTGTTATCCATTTGTAATCGCTTCAATTTAAACAATTTTTTCTCTTAACAAAAAAGTAACTTCCTTTAAAGTAAGCACTGTCATAGTCATTATCATTACCATCATGAAAAGTTTTTACATTTACACCATGATCAAAATTGTAAATTTTATCTAAAATTTCTTTATAACTCATACCCTGAGCTTTCCGAGAACTGCTTGTGGAAAAATGTACATCAGTGGTTTGAAAAATCGGTACCTCATGAATGATGATTAACCATGGAACTCGTCCTCACATGATCCTGAGCACGCCGAGAATTCAAGGTGTTGAGTCCCGTTTTTTTCAACCCTGCATGATTTAAGCCATTGCCAAGACCAGTCACCTGTCCGTTCAACACTCCACCGTCACTCGCGCCAACCGAGCATGGAGATGACGAAATCGGGGCTGCAACCTCTTTTCCGGTTTGAGAAAACTCTTTACTCCTAGATGGAATGCCACCTGGTAGTTCTTTTTGGCTCAGCAACTCAATGAGCCTGGTTAAATCACCTTTCAACGAGGCTATTTCGTCTCGCATTTTGGTGACTTCATTTGATGTACACATAGCTTGTACAGGACTCAAAACACCATCGGCCACCAATAAGGTTGAGTCACCAGAAGATGTATTCATAATTGCACCAGTGCCCAAAATTGCAACTTCACCGTAAGCACCAGGATGTGGACACTGGAAGAAAATGACCAAAAAAACAAGAAATAAAATGTCGAACTAAAACCAACAACAATAAAAGTCCAGGCCACAAACGTAGGTACAAACTCCTTTATGATTCCACAGTATTCCACAGATGAGCGCTTTCGTCAAATAATAAGACTTCATCAGATAAAAGCACTGGTACTACATACAGCTTTATATACTTAATCATAATAAGCACCAACAAACAATTAAGGTTTAAAAGAACATCACCAAATTGTACCCTACTATAATGTATTATGATAAAAAGCTCAACCTTAATAATGTTAAGAATTGTTTGAATATCTAAATGTATTAATATATATGTATACACATAACCCAAATCATGAATTGTAAAACACATTTTGAATATAATGTAATTTATAAATTACACACTTTCAGTTTTTTTCACTAGTGCAGATTTTATACTAATATAGTCATTAAGACCTGGTGGGATGTTAAATTTTAACCTAAGCTGCCAAATAAGTTCCCTATATAACAAAGCATTTTTCAAATCCCCCCTCCCCCTTGTGAGTATTTCTTAACTATGTCAATAATACCAAACTTATAACCTCCAAAAGAGGAATAAAGTGCACTGTGCTTATATAAAGCACTAGTTTCCGTGTGGGTGCTAATGTCGTATAAATGTTTATAAATACGGTCTTTAAGTGATCTTTCCATTTTTCCTATGTAGTATGGACTACATTTTGTGCAAACAGCCATATAAACAAGCATTTTTGTTTTACAATTTCCTTTACGAAATCTAACAATGCTTTTCAAACCGTTGTTCAATAGAATGGTTGCCTCATCATAAATAAATGAACAAACACTACAGGTACCACAAGGAACAGTAGCTTTAAATTGTAAAACTTCCCTGTCATTCCGTTCAAAGGTCCTCTTGAAATTCATTCCAACATTATATGTAAATACAGGTTGTTCACCCACTAGGTTGTACACATCCTTATTGGTTTTCAGTAAATTCCAGTTTGTTCTAATTGTCTGTGTAAATAATTCAGAGAAAATACTATATACTGAGTGGCACATGCTCCATGAAAGTTTTTTCTTTCTTTCAAGTGGTCATTTACTGTTTGAAATCTCAGGTATAGCCTAATATATTTGAAAAAAGGAGAAGGAAAGACATACCTGTTCTCCCATTCAAGTAATACTAAATTAGCGTATATAGGAGCGCACGCAGCGCCCATCACTATACCACTAGTTTGTTGATAATATTCCCCTTGGAGATGGATGTAGTTAGAATCCAAAATAATTTATATAAGTTCCAAGATAAGGGAAATTCTATCTTTAGGTAAAGTAGAATACTTGAATAGACTATCACTAAAATATTCATACCCCTCTCTCCTAGGAATATATGTGAAGAGATCCTTCACATCGATAGTAAGGAAAGTACCATCTATACTCCAAAGATGGTCAGTAATTTTACTCAAGAGTTCCCATGAGTCTTTAATAAGGTGTGGGCTATAATTCACTATATGCTTAATATGATGGTTAACAAACACAACCAGAGGATGGGTTTTAGAGTTTTTCTGAGTTTTACTGTGGAATCATAAAGGATATTGTACCTACGTTTGTGGCCTGGACTTTTATTGTTGTTGGTTTTACTAGGTATGAAACTAATATTTTAGATGCAGTCTCCAAGTAAAAAGGTTTTAAATCACAAATTGTTTGGAAGTGAGAGACAAAAATGCAAGTATGAAAGGCAATACTTCAACTAAAAGAAAACAATCCAAAAAAAATCATCCTATTCATTTTCTGAAACATCTTTATCATTTCTGTACTTCTGTCTCCCCAATTTATACACTGGCCTAACGGGGCAGAATCAAGGACTATGACAGAAGAAAATTGCAGGTTAGGATGGTTATTGACAATTGAAAAATCAGATGAGTCGATATCCATTTCCCTATAAGATAACCATTTACAAAATGAATCGGTATTTAATTATTTATTTAGGATAGAACCTCTTCCCCTATAATTTTACAAAACCATTTCTTTAACTTCCTAGTTTCTACTTCAGAGTCCAGAACCTTCGTAGCATCACTATATTTAGCAAATAAATCAGCAAAATTAAATTCAGTAGTTTTATTTAACAGATTATCCAACAATACCACTACTGCAGAGTTCAGCGATCTTACATTAGTGTCATCGAATTCAACCAGCCAGTAAGCAAACGTGAGCAAAGCCGCACTTCTGCGTATTGTACCAGTTTGCCAGAGAATAGCATTATCGTGTCCGACATCGTACTTTACACAAATATGTAACCCCCCTGGCACTATACCTCTAACAGAGTAAGCCTTTGGGATTTCTAAATGTCAAATTCTGGAGCTACAGTTCTTTGATTCATTTTTATCTTAAAAACAAAGTTCACAAACCTCAGCTACTTCAGCTGAAGTGAACTTGACTTCAGATATGTACCCAAACCACTGTCGGTAACATCTGTTTACAGAAACCAGTCCACAGATATATACCCAAACCACTGTTGGTAACATCTGTTTACAGAAACCAGTCCACATATATGTACCCAAACCACTGTTGGTAACATCTGTTTACAGAAACCAGTCCACAGATATGTACCCAAACCACTGTTGGTAACATCTGTTTACAGAAACCAGTCCACAGATATGTACCCATACCACTGTTGGTAACATCTGTTTACAGAAACCAGTCCACAGATATGTACCCAAACCACTGTTGGTAACATCTGTTTACAGAAACCAGTCCACAGATATGTACCCAAACCACTGTTGGTAACATCTGTTTACAGAAACCAGTCCACAGATATGTACCTAAACCACTATTGGTAACATCTGTTTACAGAAACCAGTCCACAGATATGTATCCAAACCACTGTTGGTAACATCTGTTTACAGAAACCAGTCAACAGATATGTATCCAAACCACTGTTGGTAACATCTGTTTACAGAAACCAGACTTTGGACATATTGAGAAAGACTGATGAGACCGTGTTGCCTTCACTCCTATGTAGGTTGATAGTATTAGTGAAGCTTAAAAGGGTGCTAGTTGTACTATGATTGGGTCTGAAAACATGTTGGTAGCTGGATAGTAGATTGTTGTCTAAGAGGTATTACATTACTTGAGTGAATATCTCTTTCTAAGATTTTTCATAGAGGTGACAAAATAGCAGTAGGTCTGTAATTAGAAAGTTCTGTTGAAGTGCCTCCTTTGTGGAGGGGAATTATGTAAGAAATTTTCCAGAGATCAGGAACTTGGTGTTCATTAATAGATATGTTGATTAGAATTGATACTGGGTAGGCTATAGCATCATCTGATATTTTTAAGTATTCTGTTGGGAGACTGTCAGCAGCAATGGTTGTTGATTTCAGTTTTTTAATCAAGTTTTTTTATGGCATTTGGTGAGATGGGATGAAAAGAGAAGGTATTTTTCCTGTTTGTTAGTGGTAGTGAGGTGAGTGATGAGGAACAGTTATTTTGGATAATGTTAGGATACGTTTAGTGAAATAGTTGTTAAATTGTTCAGCAGTTGTGCCCACGGTTGGGGTTATTGGGGGGGGGTGTAGATGCTTGACCAAGGTGTAGGATACTTTTGATAACTGACCACAATTTTGGGGGGGTTTTTGATGTTTGTTTTGTATGGTGCATGGTTCTAGCTGTTGCAGAATTTGTGGCTTCCAAAAAGAGAGGCCTTTTTCCCCTAAAAATTGAGCACTGGAGATGAACAACACTTGAGATAGAAATTGCTGGAGTGCGATCAGCAATATCCAAATTAGTGACTTGGGGTCTGGGACACCATGGATGTATTGCTCCGAGACAAATTGTTAATGTGTCATTTAGCCCCTGCATTTCCATACAGCCATTGTCCCAACTATTCCCTTAGCTTCCCAAAATCCGAGTAAAGCTACATGAGATGTGAGAGTTGGAGTTTGTGGGCCATCATCTTGTAGGAAGTTTTTTTCTACATATCTAACCTTTTCTTAAAAGTATATATGGTACAATGCCTCTTCTGTCAGGCTGCTATGGATGTGGCATTTCTGAATCCCATTATCCCAATGTAGACTGCAATGATACCCTTCCCAGGTTAATGTCCTTATATCTTCCCTTTTCAGTTAGATGATTTCCAACAGTCTCACCCAAAGGTATTGCTTCTATTGCATGATACATACCAACCCCTCTTCTTTTAGGTGAGCCATAATCACAGTCTCATTCCAGTACTTATATACATGGGCCAGTCCATCACTCAGTCACTTAATCCGTCCCGATGGCTTTGAGCTGTACCCAGTTTTTTATTTCTCTTTGTCAGACAGCCAGGTACATTGACTGTTTTTGAGGTATTGTTTCCTTCCAGTGTTGAAATAATGGCAAGGCAGTTAAATATAGATCATATCCTACACAGTAGAACTACTAAATAACCACTGTAAATTCAGTAAAAAGTGTCCTAACACAAGTGAAATTTACAAGGCTTATGAAAGCCATGCAGTGATTCATATTCCGTAATTAGGTCATTTATGTGACCATTCTTTGATCTTACCAAGTTTAGTATAGTAAACATTGTATTTTGATATGTTGCAACATAAAGTAAAGTGTATTCCTTACAGGTCATAGGTGAATTGTATGGTGGATGGAACACTTTAGAATAATCTTTTTTTTTAAATCCGATTTTAATTTAAACATTGTTTTTTCTAATTTTCCATACTTGCTTTAAGAGTTTAAAAATAACCATACTCTCCTCTCAAAAGAGAAAATACTTTTTCTGTGGGAATCAAATTAATATATTTTATACCCTGTATAGTGGAAACAGACATAAAAGGATAATGAACATTGTTTTGTTTTTAATTAAATATGTCAGAATTCACTCGCCGGTAATTATGCTAAGACAACTCATCAAAGAGCTGGGTTGTAAGTTTTTCAAAATGTTTTCCTTATATACATGGAGAAATGTAAAATAGACACATTTAAGCTTGTCAGTTTCTGTTCATTATTTTGGAATTCTGTGATCACCGTCTACATTAGAAATCACTCTTGGTTCGATTTCTGTTTGCATGCTAGAAGGGCTTCAAAGACTATTAAGTCCTCCGATTGTGTAAGTACGAATTTGAGCATTCAATAAACTCAGAAGAATCCTCAAAACACTGCCTTTTAATTAACAAAAATGCAAGTATGAAAGGCAATACTTCAACTAAAAGAAAACAATCCAAAAAAAATCATCCTATTCATTTTCTGAAACATCTTTATCATTTCTGTACTTCTCTCTCCCCAATTTGTACACTGGCCTAACGGGGCAGAATCAAGGACTATGACAGAAGAAAATTGCAGGTTAGGATGGTTATTGACAATTGAAAAATCAGATCAGTCGATATCCATTTCCCTGTAAGATAACCATTTACAAAATGAATCAGTATTTAATTATTTATTTAGGATAGAACCTCTTCCCCTATAATTTTGCAAAACCATTTCTTTAACTTCCTAGTTTCTACTTCAGAGTCCAGAACCTTCGTATAGATAGTTAGTTATAAATATTCATTTTCATGTCTGAGAGTCGTTACACTATAGTACACATCTAACACCTAGGAGCATGAATGTTATGTCTATATGGCTGTAATGAAAGGATGAGATATCCTTAAGAGATGAGACTCGTAGTATGAGTATTAATGGCATTCTGTTTAGAGCAGTGTTACTTATAAAGGCTGAATGCTTAACATAATTATGATGTACACTCTATACTTTTAATAAACTGGTCTCTTATGCATCAGTCATAAAATAAATTGGTTTCTTGTTTATTTGATATAAAGTACTTTCCTAACAATGTCTTCATAGTTTCTTGACATAAATAGTTGTGTTCTATGGACCAGACCTCAGCCAGTATAAATCAAAAGTATTTCGCTGACACTCAAGGCAGTATATATTTTTGTCTCCTAAAGAAAAATAATCTTCAATCAAGATTTTACTGTTAGAATCAAGTTTCCATTTTTCATAACATACTTTATTTTCAGTCAGTCCCAATTCATGCTTCAGGCAAGGTACAGGCAAAAACAGAAGTTACAAACCTCAGCAGGAAACTTCACCAGACAAGTCATCATTTTATGAAACTTTACAATAGTTGAAAGTAGTGAACTTGTTGCTTACAAAGTCAAGTTAGATGAGTACAAAGATGATAAGAAAAGGAAAAGTTAACATCAACAAAGTTAAGGTGCACTAGCATAAGGAGCTATAGCTAAGCTAACATTAAAACGTACAACTTTACAGAAGTATTACAGAAGAATACAGTTGAAAATGGGTGCCTGTGCAAATACCTCTGCTTTAAACAAGCTTTTCTTTGTTGTAAACATATGTATAGAGTCATTGGAATGCATTATTTCCAGTTATTTGTTTGCATTACATACATTTCCATGCACTATTACTGTCACTACAGTAATCTCATTTGCTACTTCCTGAGGAATTAACTGTTTAATTAACTATAAGAATTATAAAGGAAACTGGGATTATAACTTCTTTATCATTACTCCACTACTTCCTTGTTAAGGGCAAAAACAGGATGTTATTAAGCATCTGATGATCTCCCCTTACAACCACCCCAGCTATGATATTTGTAATTAGCTTTATACATACTGCCAGTTTCTGTCATCTCATAATCGGGTTTTATAACCTATTTTCAGTATTATTATTCTCCACCTCATACTCATAGTGGGCTTTAGGCACCAGTGAACCCTAAACACAGCATGCTATCTTATTTTGATATTTTGTTACATGATTGTCAAACCAACAAATGGTAGTACCAAAAACTTGCATACTTAGTAAACCAAGTCGGTAATAATAACCCTAAAGATGAAGAATCGTAAGGATTGTCAGCACTTCATCTTTAAAATTCAAAGGGATCTCTTGTGGTAACAGTGTTTTCTCAAATAGCCATCTTCAATTTCATTAAATGTTTTAACTCTTGACATTGTGCCCTTGACTTAGTTAAATCCTGCTGGTGGGCATTTTCTCCACTGAAACTACCATCAAAACCGGCTTTGGGTAACCAGGATACCTGTGACTATGTTGCCCCGCCCCCCATCATCCTTCACTATGTGGAACCCCGTGAAAGCTGTTGCTGGTCCCAGAATGAGGAGAAAAAAATGATTAATTCTTAGATTGTGTGTGTTAACTTAAATAGGGTTGTGCTGTAATCCTGTTAGGATAAAGCCAGAAATCACTGACTGAGAAAGTGAAGCACTACAGCTTGGCAGCTCAGAGTGACCAATCTCAGTGCTTAACTGAGATTTTCAGAAGAGCAGATTGCCCCAGTTTTCAAGGATGATTTTCTATTTGAGGAAGTTTTATAAATACACTCCAAGGCTCCTGAAATCCACCAAATGAACCACAAGTAATGAGCACAACACAGCTCAGTCAAAACAGGAACCACGAATCACTGCAGCAAGATTTCTTTAATTAAAAAACCATCGAACAGTATAAACACTTAAAACTGTTGAGCGCTTTCATCTAATACATCAGATTTCCTCAGAACATAAAACCAAATGTAACACAACATTTAAATAGCATAATTTCTTTTGCCAATTCACTCATGTTAATTGCTTTTAACCCTTGGTTGAATATTTAGAATAAAACAGACAATCTCCTATAGTCTCAAAATTCAAGAATGCATATTGCCAATTCTATATGCCTATATAAAATTATTTGAATACATAAATAATACACTGTTCTGTATGATGTATTATATAATATAGTATATTGCTAATATACCTTACACACATAAAATAAGATATTTCCTGTGGCATAAATTTCCTATATACCCCTATGGTGATGTGTAGATATGGTTATACTGGTGTAAGTATCTAATATACTTTATTTATACTTTATTTCCTCAACAAGGGTTTAGTGGGTATAACTTCATTGAGACCTGGTGGTGTCGCTGCCTCCAACCGCAATTGCCACTGTATTTCTTTTTCCCCCACTATGGCCTTGATATTACCTCCTCTGAGATTGCAACTAACTACCTCCAGTATTCCAAACTTAAAACTCACACAAAGCTCATTATTAATATGTGTCTCGATAGTGTTTGTTGACATCATTCTTTTAATACAATACAAGTGGTCGTATATTCTATTTTTAGAAATCTATCAGTCATTCCAACATAATAATTTTCACAGGTGTCACAGATAGCCAGGTATACCACGTGTCTTGTTAGGCAATTCCCATTTTTAAAAAATATCTTGGTTCTATTTCTGTCCTTAAGAATTATGTTCTTACCTTCATAAATGTATTTACAGTACTTACAGCACCCACATTTGGTAGTACCCCTACTTCTATGTAGACTATTACCTGCCCTATGGACGAACCTAGGTATTGAAGGAACCTTGTCTCTAACACCTGCATCATTTGTTAAAATGTGCCAATGTTTTGTTATTATCTGCTTCACCTGGTATGCTTGGTCGCCATATTTCACTATACATGCTCTGTTGTACCGGTCCCCTTCTACATTATTATATCTCTTTTGCGTAGATATACCTTTGCCTATCAGGGGAAAAGTATGGGGAAAAGTAAAAGGGGGGATAGTACTCTATGATCAAGAAAAGTATAGCACTAAGATATTTGAGATACTTAATGATACAAATCAATATGAAGTATCCTCGCTAAACCAAGTGAATATTGCACACAATAGAATAGATTCCTTTTTGGAAGAATTCTTGTTAGACAATCAAGTCGACGAAGAACTATATAAATTCTTGAAAGTTGAGTACCCAATTCTGGCCACCATTAGAGGTATCCCGAAGGTACACAAAAATTCCATCGATCCCCCATTCAGACCTATTATTTCAGGGAGTGCTAGCAAAACATTTCCATATGGGAAGGTAGTGGATACTAGGTTGAAGCATATGTATTCAAGTATATCTCACATCATGAAAGATTCCTGGGAATTTTGGGAATATTCACCCAGGAATTGTGGTCCCCTGATATTATCTTTGTTACTATTGATGTTCGGGAACTATTTTCATGTATCCCTAGGCAGGAAGGAATAGAAAGTTTCATGCAGAGTATGAAAACTTTAGTGGGTTACAAGAAGAAGAAATTAGGCTTCTTACTTCCTTCATGGAAATAGTACTAGACTACAATTACATCTTTTTGAAGGAGAATTTACAAGCAGATCTCAGGGGTGGCGATGGGGCGGCATGTGCCCCCATGTATGCCAACATGGTCCTCCTAGACTGGGAAACAACATATATTCTCAACACCAATTGATGACCAAAATCAAAAACGTAAGATACCTGATATATTTTTGTTATGGACAGGTAACATCAAGGATTTAGAGGAATTTGTGAATTATATTAATGGTACTACTACCTATTTAAAGTTCACATACCAATGGGACAATAAAGGAATAAATTACTTAGATGTCTATGTATATAATGATGGTAAGACATTCCAGTCTAAAATATATCGGAAAGAGACTTACAGTAATGGATACTTACATTTTTCCAGTGCTCATTCTTATAAAGTAAAGTATAACATAGTGAAAGGTCAAATGATTAGGGCAGTGAGGATGACATCAGAAAGGAACAACATGATTAGGGAAATAAAGGTTATGGAGGCTATGTTCCGAGAAAAGGGATACCCTGATAGGATGTTGGAAGATTTAACTCAATATGTTATGCAGGAATGGGGCATAAAATATTTTCCCTGATAGGCAAAGGTATATCTACTAAAAGAGATATAATAATGTAGAAGGGACCGTACAACAGAGCATGTATAGTGAAATATGGCGACCAAGCATACCAGGTGAAGCAGATAATAACAAAACATTGGCACATTTTAACAAATGATGCAGGCTAGAGACAAGGTTCCTTCAATACCTAGGTTCGTCCATAGGGCAGGTAATAGTCTACAAAGACTTATAGATATAAGACAAAGTTCCAACAAAGATGTCATAAGTAGAAGTAGGGGTACTACCAAATGTGGTGCTGCAATTACTGTAAATACATTTATGAAGGTAAGAACATAATTTAAGGACAGAAATAGAACCAAGATATTTTTTAAAATGGAATTGCCTAACAAGACACGTGGTACCTGGCTATCTGTGACACAGAAAATTATTATGTTGGAATGACTGATAGATTTCTAAAAATAGAATATACGACCACTTGTATTGTATTAAAAGAATGATGTCAACAACGCACTATCGAGACACATATTAAATAATGAGCTTTGTATGAGTTTTAAGTTTGGAATACTGGAGGTAGTTAGTTGCAATCAGAGGAGGTAATATCAAGGCCATAGTGGGGAAAAGAAATAAAGTGGCAATTGCGGTTGGAGGCAGACACCACCAGGTCTCAATGAAGTTATACCCACTAAACCCTTGTTGAGGAAATAAAGTATAAATAAAGTATATTAGATACTTACACCAGTATAACCATATCTACACATCACCATAGGGGTATATAGGAAATTTATGCCAAAGGAAATATCTTATTTTATGTGTGTAAGGTATATTAGCAATATACTATATTATATAATACATCATATAGAACAGTGTATTATTTATGTATTCAAATAATTTTATATAGGCATATAGAATTGGCAATATGCATTCTTGAATTTTGAGACTATAGGAGATTGTCTGTTTTATTCTAAATATTCAACCAAGGGTTAAAAAGCTTAATTAACATGAGTGAATTGGCAAAAAGGGCGGGAAATTATGCTATTTAAATGTTGTGTTACATTTGGTTTTATGTTCTGAGGAAATCTGATGTATTAGATGAAAGCGCTCAACAGTTTTAAGTGTTTATACTGTTCGATGGTTTTTTAATTAAAGAAATCTTGCTGCAGTGATTCGTGGTTCCTGTTTTGACTGAGCTGTGTTGTGCTCATTACTTGTGGTTCAAGTTTTATAAATACTGACAAGGAGACCCGATAGCTTAACTCTCGACTTATTTGCTTAAGGATTCTGGACAAAGCCTACACTAATGGCAGAATAAAGGCTTGAGATCAGTAGCATGTTTTAAATATTACATTAATTTGATTAAAAAGTAAGTAGAATAACATGTTTTGCATGAATGTGAATTGTTTTTGGACAATAGGACGTATGAAGGTCTAATGTCTGGCATGATTGACTGTCTGTAGTCATGAATGACTTACCAGCAAATTATGTTTTGAGGGGCAGGGCAAAAATATGAAGCAAATCAGGGATACTGATTTACTCCTGACCCCCTGCCAAACAGCAGTCCCTGATTTAATGTGGCAGAACTAGTGCCGCGCAGTGTAATGTTATTTGCTGAAATCAGTGTGAAAATAGTATTGCTTTGGCTTATGATTGTGTGTGTATGTGTGTGGGAGCAGGGGGCTACAGTATAAGAATAACAACATGGCTACGTTTCTTTCAATTTCTATTACAAACATTACTGGCACTGCCATTATGTTTGTTTTCACTGATTGGCAATGTTACTGTGTATTTTAAGAGTAAAAAGTTGGCCATAATTTCTTTCACTTGACTTTACAAATATAGATCTTGCACACGATAGCGGTCTATCCTTAGTGGTTTTCTAGAAAGTAGATATGTGTGTGAAAACAACTGCCCATTGCTATTTAACAGTGCTTTGCTGCAGTTCAGTTTTTGGCTGTGGCTTTTTTTTCTCTGCGGAGTCTGTATGCCCTCCTTGTTTCTATGTGCATGTCTTTCTATGCACTGTGGTTTTCAGCAGCAACTCAAAGTAATAAAGAAGGGGAATTGGCATTCCTCCAGTTTCCCTGAAGCTAAACCTGGTGTGTGTGTGTGTGTGTGTGTCTGTATAAAATATCACCGATTTTTATCTGAGCAGACACACAGTAGTGCTGGGCCCATATATAACTCTTCTGTGTAGCAGTAAAAAAATGCAGTTATGTAATTATCTTTCAAAAATAAGGCATAAAATATATCACAGAACATTCATATATTTTGAGCTTCTAGGGGTCTCATGGCTCTCATACCCTAATATGAATAAATATATTTGGACATGAACTTGGTGGTTGGCCTCTGCCCTCTGCTATGCCCAGTCGTGGTCAAAGGTATGTACAGAAGAATGCTGTAGCTTGTGCATGTGGGGATCCCCTTCTGAATCTTGAAATCTCATATAATCAAACTTCATTTTCCCGAGATGAAAATTGTGAAACCTTAAACACCCGGATGGCGAATTTTTCCCAAGACAAGTAAACACTTTACCAACATGCCCTTTTCTCCACTGTTGTGCAATCACGGAGTTGGTATATATAGTTGGGTGTGTGTGTGTGGGGGTGCAGCCCCCCACCTAGGTGGGTTTTATTTACAGTGGTGTGTATGTTGTTTAAATTTGGGCAAATGTTTACTTACCCTGGGAAAAATTCACTGTTCAAGTACAAAAAAACTTTTGTGATTTTCGTCTCGCAAAAATGAAGTTCAATTATATTAGCTTTTAAGGTTCAGAAATAGATACATGTGTAGGAATGTGGACAGTGTGGTTATTTTTTTGTTTGTTTTTTACTTTTCTCACAGACCTCAAAGGTGAACAAAGAATGTTACTATAGCTTGTGTAGGGACACTGTAATATCTAGGAACAGCAAGTTGGAATACATTACTGTAATCTTTAGTTTTTCACTTTTCTCACAATTATGCATCAGGCAGGTATGCATGTGATTTCCTTTGGGGGGGCATGGATGGTCAGTCTTGAGACATGCTATTTATACGTATGACAGCAGTCACTTGTTGCCCTTTGAAAGTCTGTTTTTATCCCGATCTTAACACCAGGAGGATGCACAGACAGTGGATGGTGGGGTTATTTTGTTTGTTTTGAGGGGAGGTGGAAGAGTCAGGCAGTATTCCCAGATATGATTTATGTATCCTGTCAAACATTTGTCTTGTTATTTTATCGTGAGCTACTATTTTGTCAGCTTTGAATATTAACATTTGGACACAATTTGTGTCTTCCCTGAAAGAAAAAAATTAAGACAGACTTTCTTTTTTTTTTTACTCCTGATTTTTGTTCAGGCCAGCACAAGATCAAAACATTATGAAAATGCTTTGGTAATGTTGCAGAACAAGTAATAAAGGCAGAAGGGTTGTCCATCAGGTCCACATTTAACTGACTTTTATAAGGACAGTACCTCATGACTGGTAAGACAGGATGATGCACTTGAGAATCTCCATGTTCAGATCACTGTAGGCAAAATCCCATGCCATTTCATTGCGAGTTATATGCCCCAGGAAACTCGTGACATATATTTAAGCTTACTAGAGACACCAACCAGCCCAGTACCATATTTATGAGCGACTTTAATTGCCCCACTGTTAACTAGAAATTATATAGAACACCAAACGTGGAGGCACACACATTCCTTAACTTTGTACTTTATAAATACAAACATCCTAGACCAGATGGTTACTATATTGACCAGAAGTGCAGACATACTGGAGTTGGTCCTCAAAAATAAGGGAAAGTGCTGAATACTACAGACCACTTGTATTGCCAGGAAATAAACAGCAACATACTGCCAGTTTGATTTGCTGATATATACATCTTCAAAGACGACCACGGTCGTTTGACCAATGCATTTTATATTTAAATTTGTTATCAGTCATAGATGATAACTTCATCTAGATTGCATAAATGCAAAACAAGAATATAATTATTTTTTTAACAAATTGTTAATAACTTTTGAAGTGCATGATGAGTCCGTTTTACTTCATGATACTGCTAAATTCCTGATCTGCGCCTTCATGCTGTTTCTAGATACAGTATATTATAAAGTAAAGTAGCAGTCAGAGTAACATTTTATATCCACCAATGAAAAAGCATTTTATTATTATGATCAGATTAGAGTTAGAGAAAGTATCCATTTTTTGTTTTATTCCATTGAATTTCTATTATGATTTAATAGAGGGATACTACAGTTTTATCTTGATTTAATAAGAGAGTAACTTAAATATTTCAGGATATCGCAAAGGCAAACTATCAAGTCTGTTTGTCCTCACACATGTCAATTAATGAAATTGCCTTGTCAGGGCAGTAAATGATATAAACAGATGCCATAATATTGACATAAAACTGACAGCTTAATTTTAAACTCATCCCTTTTGCCTTCTTCGCCTTTCACACTTTAATAAAATGCTTTAATGATTGTGTTTTTCCCTGACAAGCTGAAAATGGTCTTGTATGACAGCTGTAAGTTGCATAAAATGCAATCAATTGTCTTTATTTTAGATTACTACTTGTGTCAATGCATTGTGGCCAGAAGTTCATCAAGATGAGATCAGACCTGTCAAAGTAGATTCTTCACAATTTTAACCAGATTCTTTACAATTTTAAGCAGTGTCTCCGTTAAATGTAAAACAACAAAGAAAGCTGGCAGATGAACTTCAGACAATTCCATGTTATGCTGGAAAAAAAAACAGGGGTTGGAGGTTGGCAAAGGTGTTAAAATATTTACCTCACAGGCAAGAGATTTAGGGTTTGATTCTCACTGAGGGAAATTGGCTAAGCTTAAAATGGTCAGCAAGGGCAGCCTAATACTTACCTGTAACCTGTATTAAAAAGCTTGCTGCTGATACGGCAAAGGACCTGCATAACTTTTCTGTATCCTTTTTGCTCCGTGTCTCTTGACCATGGATCCACCACCGTGCCATGGTGAGACATGCTCACAATATCATCTCCATTAGGCAGCCATGAATAAATTTTCATTTCCTGGCCATAACCTCCCTTTCCATGGCTGATATGCATGCCCACAGACATGTAGACCTGTGGGCTTTTTTTGCCAATATGCATGTTCCCAGAAATGCTGCATGAAGGCTTCTGTGCAAATTCCACTTGGCTGAACAAAACACATGCCTCCAGCCTATGTCCTAGAGAAATTTTTCTTTAGTAGGTGCTGGCACAGCTACAAGCCAGAGCATTACATCTCTCCAGGAAAGATGAACCTATATTAGCCATTCACCCTTTCTCTCGCCCTTGTTGGCTCCATCATTGCCCTGGTACTAGTTAGTCCCGAATTATTCAGGTCACATATTCTAGATTTTATAAACCAGTCCCGTAGACCCAACAATCTAACAGATAGCTCAGCTGCTTAACTGTTCCTTGTCAGGAAATGCAGGTCTCTATTTGTAGCCCTATACTATGCTTGAATCCATCATATCTTATGCCGTGCTTGGTATGTTCTTTTTCACTCAGTATTAAACAGTATCTAAAATCCAGTTCTGGTGAATACTACTGTTTGTTATGTAGCATTTTGTCAATAGTTGAAGTGTTATGAATTTTTAACTGAAATGTTGCACCGCACAAATTTCTTTGCACCAGCCGCTCTTCTCTTGCAAGGTGTACCACTTAACTCCATCTCCAAACTTGGGCAACTCAAAATTATACTGTGTTTTATATGTTTCATTTTTGATATTCAGAGTTTCAACTAAAGAAGACTCATTGTTTCATTACAAGTCCATTATTCAGTCGGTTTACTGTATATATCTGTCTTAACATCCTAATAATAGCAATTTGAATGTTAAGATTGAAAGACTGGTGTAACTTATTTGCTTTTGTTTAGGGTCAAATTATGTCTGATGTGAGCTGGTTATCTTTGACTGACATTTCATGCATAACAAACAGGGTGGCTGTCTGCCAAGCAAGTCTGTACTTGTTTTAAAGTTCCCAACAAAAACGTTTATTACATCTTTGTTGTAGCATGAATCTATGGTATATCTCCAGTTAATCGATTTTAGTAAGGCTATTCATGTTTTTACTCCTGTTATAGGTTCATAGGTAAGTACTAGGCTAGCTGCCATCGTGGGCCATTTTAAACATAGCCAGTTTTCTTTTTTATGCTCAAAATAATTTATTTCATTTGGTTGTAGATTGGTTTTACCCATCCCATGGTTGATGATTATATATTACCCATAATGATAATAACCCGAGGGGACCCATGCAAGGGATAAAGCATTTAGGAGCTGACTCTGCTAGTAGTACAGTGGGCAATCCTGGGGTGAATCTTGTGTTTCCAAGCCATAGATCTAAGTCGCACCTGAATATGGTCAGGGATGAACTTTGTTTTATGTGGATGGATAGTCTGTTCCAGAGCAGCGGTACTCTTGGACAGGGATGAACTTTGTTTTATGTGGATGGATAGTCTGTTCCAGAGCAGCGGTACTCTTGGACAGGGATGAACTTTGTTTTATGTGGATGGGGAGTCTGTTCCAGAGTAGTGGTACTCTTGGACAGGGATGAACTTTGTTTTATGTGCATGAGGAGTCTGTTTCAGAGCAGCAGTTCTCTTGGACAGGGATTAACTTTGTTTTATGTGGATGGGGAGTCTGTTCCAGAGCAGCGGTACTCTTGGACAGGAATTAACTTTGTTTATGTGGATGGGGGTCTATTCTAGAGCAGCAGTAAACCTCTGTAAAATGTACCTATCCCAACAACTCTGTTGTTGGTGTTGCAGAAGAAGTTTACATCCTTAGGCAGTGTACTTCTGATGCCATTTGACTTTCTGATGTGCAATAACTCCATCAGTAATAGATCAGAGGATGTTTTGTATGCCATACACAGACAGGTCACTTCTTAGCAGTCTGTATTAAAACACAGACTATTGTGTAGACACAGTCTACTGTTTTAGACACATATACTTCCCTCTTACTGGCAAACAGCATTAGCCAGAGTGTGCTTCTGTGATGTAATAGACCTAATGGCTTAATTTCCCTTTATGAGTGGCAGGCTATCCTGATGTCTGAGAAAAGCATCATCGTGAGACCCTGAGCCATAAAGGACCAAACCTAACTAAAACCCAGCACAGCACATTGAGTTTATAAGGCTGGTGCAGAGTTTTCTTTGTTTGTGTTGCTAACACTTCAAATAAATAATAATCCAAAAAGTGTACATTAGGGAGGATTATACACTGAATCATAACTACAGAAAACAGATAATAAACCATCATTTACCATGACAGAAATAGTTTCATAGTGCTTAGACATTCCTTAAGTATTAAAAACATGTTCAAGTAAAGTCTACCCCACCAGACCAAATATGGATAGAAACTTTATTTTTTTTTGTATTACCTTTATTGTATTACCTTTCCCTGATATAATGATGATACTGTCTTTCAGAATGAAGAACTGATTTAGTAGAATCTAGAACAGAAAAATCTAATGTTCAAGACGCACATGAAAGAGTTATTACAGATGTCGTCCATTCTAAAAGGGGAATTGATTCCTGTGTAGTTGATGAAAAACAGCAAACAAAAAGTACAAGGCCAACATATCCCCCCTTACCATGTATCATTATTGCCAAATGCATACCCTTTCCTTGTCATTTCTTGCAAACACTAGATTAAATTGTTTTAGCTGTGTAAAATTGCAGATATGAAGACTGTGTGCGGCCTGCAGCCACAAATTTTATATTGTAGCAAAAGGCAGAATTTTAACTATTTTTTACCATTTACATAGCTATGTGGGAATGTTTTTAATAAGGTAATAAACTTGAATAATTAATGGATAGTAGGAGTGCTAGAAATGCATCTCAAGGGAGTAATTACACAGAAATTTCTTGCCAGAGTCACTTTGAACAACCAGGTAGAAAGTGCAGTTACTCACCTGATTACAAATTTCTCAAAATAAAGTAGAATACATTTGCTAGCATCCATCATTTTATGTCTAGAAATAGGAAAAGAAAGTAGAGTGATTCATTATAGGACAGTTTGGGAGTGAGCAGTTCAAGACTAATGTAGCAATAATTATGACGGGCAGGAGGGATCATTTTGAGATAATTGTGTTTCTCTTGTTTTCTTTCAGTCATTCAGGATAGTGGATTGATGTCATCTAAGCTTAACTGCACATTTGAAGTTTAACAAGCTCCATAAACTGTAATAATAAAAAAAAAAGTAAATGGGAATGTGTATTCCAGCATCACATTTTACACATGTAAAGCTCTCATGTCCCTGCTATATATTTTGTGTGAAATGGTCAATCTTTTTGGTGTTAATACTGGTATTATATAATCTGACCACATTCATTTAATTTAAACAGCAAGAGATTGATAACAGTTTTGTTAGTAGTAATAAGTACTTTTTTTCAGCTGTGTGAGTACCTAAATAAACCTTTAATAAACTGTCACAATTCTGATGTGTCAAATGTATTTCCCATTTGATGTGCCACAAAAGTCCAGTAAAAATATCTGTGGTACTAATGAAAACAGTGGTATTCTCCGTTTTACTTAATTGATACACCACCATTTAGAAACAGGCTGTCTAGAGTTGTCATTGTGTGTTTAGATATTACTTTACACATAAATCCCTGATGCCCTCTTCATAATCTAAAATGCTATAATGTACAGGTTAGTAGTATAACAATGCAAAAAAAAAAAAAAGATTGCTTGATACCAGCTTCATGGTGATAATATATTGACTGTTAATAGTTCATTTAGTAGAGGTGTCAGTGACAGGGTGAGTAGCCAACAAGTATATCCACCCTCAGGCCAGTTGAGCAGCTCGACACTCCCTGCATGACTGACTTCCAATCAATGCAGTAGATACAGTATGCAGCAAGTACGGCCAACAGTATGCATCCATACTAAGCCTTGAGTCATGCTGTAGCTCTATTTGGAGACAAAGGTGCAAGGGTGTATGGGTAATCCACTAGAGTGCTGTTGTCAGAGACTCATAGCCATTGTGTGTTCTTTTCATAGAACACACACAAGTTCATATTTACTTTAGGAGTTTTCAGTACTCCTAAATCTCTCTGTTGATAGAATGTGTAAAATCTACCATATTAACACTGTTGCACTAACAAGGATAGAAGAATGTTTCAAGAAATTTCGTGTACAAAATAGATACTGCCAGCTTCGGTCTGGTATTCAGAGAGGCTTATTGTGATAGGAAAGCCCGTGGTTCAGCAGCTTCCCCATTACGAAAAGCTATTCCAATTCTTAGAATGCACTACAGCTTAAATTTTCTACTTCTGGAAGTCTCTGCATGGAGGCTAGTCTTGCAGGCAGAGCAACATGACAATGCGACAGTCTGGGGGAGTTCCTAATGCTATTTATCCATTGACTTCCCTCGGGAATCAGCAGTTCCCAGTTTGCTCAGCCAAGTGACTCAGAGAATCCCTCAGATGTATAAAATTTCACTGTTGCTAGAAGAATGACCACCATAAAAGCACAGTTTTCACCAATTCATTCCTGTGGAAGTATGGATTGTGCAGATAATTAAAGCAAATACATAGAGATGTGGGGGTGTTAGTGCATGTGTATGTGGATGTTTATTTATTTGCTTTTTTTTTTTTACCGAGATAGTCCACTGGGCCAAAAAAAAAACATTTTCAGTGGAGGCCCAGGGAGAAAAGCTCCACAGTACAAATAATAACTGTTAAACTTATAAGGTTGACATTACAAAGAAATTACAATGAAAATTATGAAGATATTAAAAGGAATAAATATATACAAGTTGTTGAGAAAAAACATAATAGAAGTATAATATGAGCAATAGTATAATCTAAAACAATCAGCATAAGTAGGTACCTACAGCTTATTGTGTCTTAATTCTCTCTACAGAAGTACTGTCTTAAACAAAAAGATAAGAGATAGGGAATCTTACATATTCTAGGGGGGTTGGTGCAAGTATACTTCCAGCATGAAGAAAGGTGATTATTTAGGGACGTTCGGAAATGGGAGAGATTTTGAGTTGATCTAATGGATATAGGTAAAGCATTCCAGCTGTCCACTACTAAGAATGAATAAAGTAGCTGGATGTGGCTGTGGACGTGTCCATACATGAATGAAGCTAAATGAATGTGTGCATGTGATGTTTCTGCCTGAGTGGATGCATTAGGATTTATGTAGAGAATCACCAATCTGGGTGAGTGTGTGTGTGTGTGTGTGTGTGTGTGTGTGTGTGTGTGTGTGTGTGTGTGTGTGTGTGTGTGTGTGTGTGTAAGTAAGGGAAGGGCAACACTCACTTTCTCACTGTTCTCTGCCATTACAGGACACCAATTATCTTCAAGGTCCAACATTTTCATCAATGACTGACTGACTACTGGCATATAGTATGGTTCCCATATTACTCTCTTCACTCCCCAGCATCAGTCTCCAGCTCTTCATATGAAGTCCCAGGGTGTTTCCCGGTAGAGTAGGAGGAATAATCTATCCACTGTGTCCTGTGTCTGTCCAACAGCCTCTTTTTCATAAACCAGACCTGGTTCGCTTTCTGCAAATGGCACCAAAGGGGCATCCTCACTTGGTATGCAGACAGTCTCATGTAACTCAACTCAACCCAAACTGTCAAAGAAAGAGAACTAGACCATCAACCATGTGAAGGAACTTCATTTCTTTTTCTCTAATCCATGTGTTCATTCTTTGCATCATGTCTCAAAGTATGTGACCATAGCTGAGGCTGCAGGCATACAGTGACTGGTTTACTGAGAGCTTTGTTCTATGACTCGGCCCTCATTTCACCACCACTTCTCACTACAAGCCAGTACAACACCTGCAGAGCTGATACCACTGCATCTATCTACTAGTCAACTTCCTGATTCCCACTTGTTAAAATATGAATTGTATTCCATAACTCCAGTAGCTGTACTGAACAAGTGTTGAATCTAAATAAAATAAAATACATTTTTATACGTTTCAAAATAAGTCTTTTCTCACTGAAGATCTGATAACGGTGGTTTATTATGAAGTAGCCAGATCCAGTCACATGACTTTATCTGCACTGTAACTGTTATGTACTTCAAGATATTAACATGTTTCATATTCCTGAAACTGTCAGAAATAACAGTGCAACTAAACTAAACCAGACTGTACCTGAAGAATGCAAACTGAAAAATCAGATTTATGTAGCTCTGATAACTGAAATGAAATTTTTTTTTTTTTTTTTGCAACTCTGAATTCTGAACTTATTTGTATGCTTTACCGGACTGAACTAACTTCTGTCTTGAAAGTAGTGGTCTTAATTATGCTGAAATCTTGTAAATGTTCTATCCAGCTTTACCTGCCTCTCTAATCTTGGTTTCTAAGCTAGTACCAAATAAGATGGTAACAGTCTGAAATATCAGGACGTACTAGTATGAATCCCAAAATATGGATACTAAATGGTCAAAACAAATGATTTATGCATACTTGGACCAAGATGCTGTTTCTTCGACTATTTCCCTTTCTCTGAGGTTTGGTGATCTTCGAGATAGTATATAAAAGATTTGTGGGTATGTGTGGAGGGGGGGGGTGCAAGGGGGCTACAAAACAAAATTCAAAGGAAAAGAACAATTTTCAAGATTCACTCTTCTCCTGTTTTTTCTGTTTTTTTTTTTTTTTTTTGCGTTAGTGGCACTTAGCATTTCGAGAGCCTACATTTCAATTGGGAGCCAGATAAGTTGATATTGCAGGTGCCTGTCCTCAATCTGTCTGCTTTTGTATATTCTGCAAGGTCTTTGACACACAACAAAGTGTTCTGCACATTTATTTTAGTACGTCTCATCCTTATCATTGTTTCGACCTGAGGTCATTCTCTGAAACATTTCTTTTTATGGAAACTGCACTTACTGAACCTGTATGTAAAATGTGAAATACAAAATGGGGATGTTGGCCTGCTTTTAATATGGCTGCATTTATAGGCCTATGCAAAAAAGAGGTGTATTTATGTAGGATTTATTATAACAAAATTATTTTTATATCAGACCTAATCCTACACCTCTGTTGTCACTCATAAACAGGTAATTAAAGTTCCAAGACTTGGAGTCCCTGCTCTCCTCTCACCTACAAAGACTAGTCATTTTTTTTTTCTTGGGAGAGAATCATAACTTCTAATTTGGATGTGTTAATTCCCATGTCAGTCAATGAACACCCAGCAAAATGAACTGCTCCAAGTGCACAGTAGAGATCACAGTTACATTAAATCAAGAAGATGAAGTCATCTGAAAACAGCAAAGATGCCACCCCATGTCCAAACTTGATATTTCCCAGTTTGAGTGTATGGCTGAACACTGGTGAAAATTTCATTGGAACTATGTACAGTGTAATCATCCACAGCATTTGGCTAATCAAAGTTTCCCTCGTACAGATCTGGTGATATGTGAGTGCCATTTTAGGTTTTTGTTTAACTTAATTGGCAGTCTGCATTGTTCCGGCCGTAGGTTCTAAACCTGCTTCTGCCAACTACCCTCAATCTCCACTCCAGTCCTGCCCAGAGGCTTCAAGGCTCCATTTGCACAGTGGATTTTTTTTGGCTCAGGTATTGCCTTTAATTATCTGATTCCTAGGTTCTAATCCTGATTTGGCTGTTTGAGCTGCTACTTTTATATGTAAATGGCGGTCTCTCACATCACCGAGAAATACTTGTTCTCCCCACCCATCCCATTTGTCTCTGCTACCACTTCCTCACTTTTAGTTTAACTTATCTTATATTTTCTTAACAGGTGGTCATATACACAGGTGCTCTCAATATTATACCTTACTTTAATTTCTGGCACTTGTACTAGCCCTCCATATACTCCTATGTATAGTTAATTTGGCACCAATCCCATCCATAATTTTCTTTTATATTAAAACTATTTTCTTGTCTAGAACACATTTTAGACCAAATCGCCAGTGTAGCTTTCCTGCTCTTAACTCCTTGGACTTGTCTTTTTATTGTCTCACTTTTAACTCTCATTTGCCTTACAATTTAACAATTGTTTATTCTCTCTGTATTTTCCCTCTCATTAACTGCTCTTCTAATAAGTAGTTTTTAGCAGCCAGAGCTTCACCATAACAGTTAGCTAAACTGATTTACCTTAATGATTATTTCTGCATTGACGAACAGCTGTGACCAGGTCTGGCCCCCTCCTTTCACCCTCGCTATGTTCGGGCTAACTCTGCTCCCCTATCCTACCCCCAGTTCCCACACACCCCATTACATCTACATTTATTTTGAGCTTACCACACCCACAAATTTCCACCACCCAATCAAAATGCATTTGCTTAACCCTCTACCGTACTAAGTCAACCTGATGCTATTTCACTTAAACTCCTGTTAACTAACTCCTCCTACTGGTTCCCTATACCCAACTTACTATCATTAGCCATTTTACTTTCTCCCTTTTTCTACTCCCATAAACAGTAGATCTCATCCCACCTATTAATCTTTTAACTCTCCCTCCAATTAAATCAGTAAAAAGTCTCCATCATCCCAAGCACCAAAAATTTTGTTGTTATACATTATTCTTCTCCTATCCCTGGTGTCTTACCTAACATCCTATCACAATCAACTAATCACCAGTCTTTCCTCACCTACCATTTCATTCACTCCGCCACATCACATAAAATCTATAAACTTTGGTATAGCGCCAACTCTCTATACTGCTTTCTATATAGGGCATTCAGTCAGGTGTCCCAAGGTCTTTGCTTTTGGAAGTATCCTAATGATGCAGAGGGGAATCAGGAAATGCTGAATGAGGTGCACAAGTTATTTGATCATGCAGGAGTGGAGCTTATGAAAATAATGATAAAATATAATGGTCATACAATTGAGCGGGTAAGTCAGTGAGCTGGAACAACAAAATGAGTTTATTAAAAAGGACCTACTCTTTGAGCATTATCAGTCCATTTATAACAATATGTTGGCTGGTATTGAAAACAGTTGTAATATTTTCCAGCAAAAAGTTAAATTAATAAGGGATAGTGATGAATATATTAAAGGCAAGGCATATCCCTTCTCGGCTGGTCAGCAGGGTAATGAAATGAGTTCAACCAGTCAGGAAACTGAACCAATCGAGGAAGTGACATTGCCGCTGAGCAGTTAGCAGCTGGAAATGTATTTTCCTTTAGATGTCGGCCCCAGGAGATCCAAGAGACTGAAAAAGAAGGGGCAAGATGTATATCCAATGGGGAACGATGCCAGGAGATTTGTGGTGCAGGGAGCGAGGCCGAAGGAACACAAATATCAGCATCAGCATCAGCAGAATTATCAACTGAGGAGATTTTAATGGGCTCTCTGGGTGAAGTAAGTGTATATTTTAAAGCCGAGCCCGTGAAAACCATTGGTTGTGGACATCTTAATGAGCATACTGATGGTGGAGGTGTAAACGTAGATAACTTAAGCGACAATGAACTGAAAGATATGGATGTTGTTTTTGTTAAAGACATATTGCGGAATTTAATAATGTACAACATGATAACACTGATGTTTTTAATGTAAATGCACAGGTCTAATTTGACATTTTATTTGATGTGTTATTAGACATGGAAAACAAGGGTGGTAAGAACAACTCTGACATTGTCATTAATAGACTGGGTGATTATAAGATATACAATTACTCCAAAAGGTCACTGGGAGTCATGCATGCCGATTTGTCATCTAAAGGGTTTACCTTTGTGCCACGTACAGGTGGGGTTATGTCTGACACTTTGACTTAAAGTTGTTCACATGGAAGATGAACCCAAAAATGTGGTTTAAAAGTGGAGCCACGGAAACATATGGGCAAGGTTTAAAAAGGCCTAATAGTTTCCATCCCCTTGCCAATAATGTGGTAGCTGTTTGAGAGGGCATGTGAAATTAATATTAGGGAAGGTTTCAAGGCTAAACAGAGGAAGTGTAAAAGCAACTTGTCCATGGAGGAGAGAGGGGTGGCAGCTAAAACTGCCCTTGACAAAAACATATATATAATAAAACCAGACACGGGCAATGGGGCAGTGATAATGGATAAAAATTATTTTGACAGTATGACGGTGCTTTTGATGGATGAAACTTATAGTGAACGCAATATTAATGAAATTCACATTGCTTACAAAAAATTGGACTTGTTGCTGGATGACATGTTATACCAGGGACAGATTAATGAAAATGAACATAGGTATTTAAAAAATGAATATCCCATGGTTTCCAATATATTTGGAATACCAAAAATACAAAAGGGATTGGAAAATGAAATGTTTAGGTCTATAGTGGATGGAAAGCATGCCAATACTTGTTTTATTAGCAAATACCTTGATTACCACTTACAAAAAGGGCTGGGGTGCTTTCTTATATCACTATGGATTCATGGCATTTTTTAGAAAAATTAAGTGGCACAATTATTGCTGATGACACAATTTTGGTTACTGTGGATGTGTGCAATTTATTTTCCATAATACCCCATGCAGTAGGGTTAGAATGGTTGGAACAACAGTTAAACAAAACCCAGTTATTTGACCAAGATCAGATCAATGTGTTTATTATGTTAATAGAGGCTGTGTTGAACAACAATTTCTTGCATTTTGAGGGACAGTTTTACAAACAGCTGACTGGTGTGGCTATGGGAGCTGCATCTGCCCCCATATATGCCATCTATGTTGTGTCATACTAGGAACAGGAATACATATTCCCTAGTAAATTTATGTCCCATATTGAGCATTACATGAGATTCCTGGATGATATTTTTAAAGGTTTGGGAAGGACCAGAGGACCATTTGAAAACATTTTTTTTCATATATTAACCAGACGGTGGAATTTTTCAAATTCACTCATAAATATAGCTCTGAAATGATATCTTATTTAGATGTGAGCTTAAGGATTGACACAAGGAATAAGTGTTTGGTATCAGGCACCCTTACCACCAAAAAAAGTCTATAGTAAAAGGACATTTGGTAAGGGCAGCCAGGATAGTCAGCAATGAGTTGGAGTTTCTTAGTGAAATGGATTATATAATTGGTTTATTCATCAAAAATGGTTATCCTGAACTCATATGTACATTAGTTAAAGAAGAGATTATAAGGAAAAGAAATGAAGGCTTTTACAGAGCCATTCTAACAGGATCCACAGTAAAGGTAATAGGAGTGGAAAAGGCATAGGGGGCAGGACTTTGATGAAATCGTGAAGGAAGGTAGTTTGATGTTTATTACCACATTTAATCAAGATGTGGAATTGGGTCACCCACGTTATTCAGAAAAACTGGGGGTTGTTGCAGTTGGACAGGGAAGTTGAACACAAATTGGGAAGGGCCCCGAGATTTGTCTTTAGGAAGGATAGGTCCTTTAAGGACATTTTGGAGATGAGTAGTCAGATGAGATCCCATTGTAACAATAGGACAATTGGCAATTGTAAATGTGGAAGATGTGCAATATGTAAATACATCATGGAAACTGGAAGTAGGTTATGCATTAATGGGGCTAGGGTGCAATTTTATGGGTACTTTAATTGCTCAAGTCAGAACATGGTCTACATGGCTAAATGTGAACACTGCCTAGCATTTTATGTAGGAAAGACCAATAGGCATTTTAAAGATAGGGGTGTACGAGCATTTATTGGATATTAGAAAAGGGTAAGCCACTAATGCTTTGGCTAGACACATTTCTGCACATCAGGGACATACCTTCAGTTTTTTTGTTTTGCAACAACTGGTTAAGGATGTGCAAGGTAGGGTTTTAGACATGCATCTAGATGCAACAAATTTCCCTGCCTTTTTAAAATTGAAATACATTTTAGGGTAGGTACCCTAGTTTTTAATGGAGTTGTGTAACATTTTAATGTATATAATTTTGTAAACCTCTTTTATTTTGTAATTCTTTGATATTAGTGTGATTATGTTAACCAATTTAGGTGCAATTAAGATTAAGTAGGGAGGGTGTGGGTATTTAATGGTTGAGTTTCAGTATCATGTTCTTCTGAGGAAGTCCTAATAGTGTTTGGATGAAAGCGCTTAACCTGTTGGTGAAGACTGCTGTTTGGTTGACAGTAAAAGCTTGGAATTCAGTTACTGTGACCAGTGGTTCTTTTGTGGATACTGTTGGACTCTTGGTTACTGTGTTTGGTGTGTGGTCTTCTACACAAGTTCTCTGATGATTGTCTACTACTTTTTGATAACCCCAAACATTCCCTGAGATAGTTGTCTCTAAATGCCCAATATACCTGAATAAGATCTCCTTTAAAATATCTATAAGAAACACTGTACAAGTTCAGATATTTTTCTTTTTCATAATAATTTAAATTTTCACAGCCATAGATGACCTTGGTATATTTCCGGTTTACTCTTTCCAATTTATGTATGCTTGTTTTCATATAAGGTTTCAATATTGTTATTCCATATACAAGTTTAGGGTCGAATATAATGAACAAAGAATGAATTCATCATTTCTGATTTCCTAGACTTTATAAATCTTTTTATACACTCTATAGTTCTATGACTATCATTAACTAATTGGTTGGTATCACTAGAAAAACTCAAAGCTGGATATATGTATATACACCAAAGTCCTTAAATGAATCTACAGTTTCAATAACTGTGTGCTGTATTAACTATCCTTATGTCTCTCAAATCTTGTATGCTTAGTTTTGATGTATTTATCAGCATGTTATTCTCCTGTGCCAAAATTTAGTCCAGTTCTTTTGCAGGCATTTCCTATCTATAACACATGTAATTGGTTTATCCACCTTCAGGTCATCTGCATACAGACTATGGAACACCTCAGATGAAAAGGAAAGGTCTGAAAGATGCAATCTAAACAAGTATGTGCCTAGGACAGAGCCCTGTGTGACACCTGATTGTAATCAAGAATTACAAGTGTCCAATTGCTGAATGATGCTTGCCATGTCCTATTTGTAAGCCATGCAGCTACCCATCTTATCAAGAGTAAATCAATACCTACTTTTTGTAATTTATTGATCAGTGTTTTGTGTATGACCCTGTCAAATGTTGAAGTCAAATCTATATAAATTATATTACAGCACAATGTTTCATTCATAGCTGTTATTAACTTGTTATAAAACATCACGTTACAGGTGGTAATAGATCTATTTCCAACATATGCTTGCTGATATATGGTTTCAAATCCAAATCTTTCCAGTTATGACAATAGCTTATCCAATATTACCCTCATTATTTTTTCCAAAACATAAAAGTAGACTTAGGGGGTCTGTATGACTCTGGGGTTGTCTTATTCCACTTTCTCTTAAAGATAGATGTAATAAGTACATGTCCCCAGTCTTGAAGAATCTCCCCATATTGATATGACCGAGTAAGTAATAGATATAATGGTACTATAAGTTCTTGGTGAAGTGTTCTCAGGTCATTATTATTTATTCTGTCTCCTCTGAGTGCTTTCTTTGGATCTAGTTTGCATAGTTCTTTTTCAGTATAATTTATTTTGATTCCAGTATCTCAAGCTAACTGGTGATCACTAGAACAATGTATTACCTCCTTTGTGGAGCCAAACTGTTTTGCATAAGATTTTATAAACATATCTTTAATCTTTTGTGTCTGAGAATAAATTTTAGAATCTACACACACACTATTAATTTGTACATCTTTACTCCTTCCACTTACTAAATATCTATAAAATGCTTTCCTGTTATGCTCAATATCTTTATAATTTTTCTTCAATTTTTTCTTGATCTTGTCTCACACTATGCTTAATTTGTTTGTCCAGCTTGTTTATTTCAATTTTCAAAGTTGTAGTTCAACCAGTTTTTTATATTTTTTGTTTCTCACTTTGATCAATTATCTTGTTCTTCTAGAAGTATATCCCCCTGACGTATGCCTAGATCCTGATATTAAACATGTTTTTTTTTGCACTCAAACAATTTTTGTTTCAAACCTCTCCAAATTCTTTCTGCAGTTTTTCCATTGAAAGCAACACACCAATTAGTTTTACAGAGTGGTTGTTTTGCTTCTGTATAATCTGTAATAAATCTTCTATGCGTTGGTTTAGATTTCAGTTTGGCAGAATTACCTAGCAGCAAATTAATCTTTATAACTCCATGATCACTGGACATCAGTGGAAGTAAAACTTGACATGAAGTTTCAGTAATTCAGTAATTTATTTAGGAATAAAAACAATGAGTAATATGTTCTTTTCCCTGGTAGTTTTTTTTTCTTTTTTTATAGTCTGAAGTAAATGCTGCTCCTGAACTTACATTGGGAATAATTTCCTTACTTGTTTGTCTTTCGGCTTTTCTCAGTTAGGGGTCGCCACAGCGGAACTCCGGTCCACTAATGATTGGCAGTAGATATACACACACACATATATATATATATATATATATATATATATATACATAAACACACACACACACACACACACACATATCTACACACACACAGTGTATATCAAACGTTTACACACCCTTATTAAAATGGCAGGTTTTTGTGATATAAAAAATATGAGACCGCAATAAATAATTTCAAAACTTTTCCCACCTTTAATGTGACCTATAACCTGTCCAGTTCAATTAAAAAACAAACAAATCTGTCAGGGGGAAAAATATAAAACATAAAAAACGTACAGTATGCTGGTATCATGTGTGCACATCCTTAAACTAATACTTTGTTGTGTGCACACCCTTAAACTAATACTTTGTTGTGTGCACACCCTTAAACTAATACTTTGTTGAAGCATCTTTTGATTTAATTACAACATTCAGTCTTCTTGGGCAGGAGTCTATCAGCATGGCGCATCTTGACTTTGCAATATTTGCCCACTCTTCCCTGCAAACGTGCTCCAAATCTGTCAGATTGCGAGGGCATCTCTTGTGCACATCTGTCGTCAGGTCACCACACAGATTTTCTATTGGATTTAGGTCTGGGCTCTGGCTGGGCCATTCCAGAACTTTAATTTTTCTTCTGGTGAAGCCATTCATTTGTTGATTTGGATGTATGCTTGGGGTCATTATCATATTGAAAGGTGAAATTCCTCTTCATCTTCATCTTTCTAGCAGATGCCTGAAGGTTTTGGGCCTGTTCATAATTCACTCCACCTTGACTAAAGCCCCAATTCCAGTTTAAGAAGAGCAACCCCAAAGCATGATACTGCCACCACCATGCTTCACCATGGGGATGGTGTTCTTTTGGTGATGCTTTCTGCACTAAACGTACCTTTTGGAATTGTGGCCAGAAAGTTCAACCTTGGTGTCATCAGACCATAATATGTTTTCCCACATGCCTTTGTGAGACTTGATGCATTGGCCTGGATGTTTTTCTGCATAAGAAAAGGCTTTCATCTTGCAACCCTACCCCATAGTTCAGACATATGGGGAATACAGGAGATTGTTGTCACATGTAGTACACAACCAGTACTTGCCAGAAATTCTTGCAGCTCCTTCAGTGTTGCTGTAGGTCTCTTGGCAGCTTCTCTGACCAGTTTTCGTCTTGTCTTTTCATCAATTTCGGAGGGATGTCCACTTCTTTGCAAAGTCACTGTTATCCCATATTTTCTCCACTTTTTGATGACTGTCTTAACTGTGTTCCATGGTAAACCCATAGGTTCATAGGTAGGTACTAGGCTATTGGCCCTAGAGCCCATACAAGCTTAGCCAAAAAATGTACCCTGGCTTTCGTCACCCAAGAAAATTATTTTCCTGTGCCCCTGTCGAGCAGAGCCACAGAAGTGATCCCCGGGGTGAATTTCCAATTTCCCATCCAATCATCAAGATTTTTCTTGAAGAGTGCTAATGAGGAGCTCTATTTGACATAGATAGGTAGTCTGTTCCAGAGTATGGGAAGTCTCTGGGACAGGAATCTATCCCTCCAGCATGTTGTGTTTATTGTGGTGACAAGGTTTAGGTCCCTAGAGCATATAGCTCAGAGGGATGGGATTTCTTTAAGTGGAGCATGTCCAACAGCTCTGGGTTTGACATAGCTTTGTATGTTAGGCAGAGACCACCCCCGAGTAGGCGATATGCGATGGAGTAAAGCTGTAGTTTTTTGAGATGGTCTGCATAGGGCATCTGTTTGAGGCCAGTAATCCTCTTTGTGAGGTATTTCTGTGGTCTTTCCAGTTGTTGTAGATGTCTTGTGAGGTACATACCAAAAGGGGCGTTGTACTCTATAATGGGTCTAATGAGTGATGAGTAGAGGGGAACAATGACCTCTTTTTTCTGGATGAGAATCCTTTTGTGATGAGATGAGCCACGTAGAAGGATTTCCTGACCACTGTGGTGATGTGATTATCAAAGGAGAGACTACTGTCCACCTGTGTCCCAAGGTCTCATCACATTTTTGGCATTAAGTAGACTACCAGCTATGTGGTAGTTCATGGGTACAGAGTTTTTACCAAAAGGGATGACAATACACTTTTTGGCATTGAGCTTCAGGCTATGGCTTTGACACCAGGTATCTGTCTAAGTGAGGCCCTTTTGTAGTTTTTCCACATCATTAGGAGTTTCGATTATGGCTCCTAGTTTGCAGTCATCTGCAAACTTTGTTAGCCAAAGACCTTCTGTGTTGGCCTGCACTTCAGAGAAGTAGATACCAAACAGAAGAGGACCCAGGACTGAACCCTGTGGTACTCCACTTGTCACTGGTCTGATGTCGGATTTGGAATCTGCTAGTTTCACAGTGTGGGTTCTTTCCGTGAGCCAGTTGGCAACCCATCTTGTGACATAGGGATTTATACCTAGTTTAGTGAGCTTATCTATAATTCCAGAGTGGGGGATGGTGTTGAACGCCTTTGCGAGATCTAGATAAGCTGTGTGAACCATTTTACCCTCATCTATGGCTTTGGTGACTGCTTCAAAGAAGTCAATTAGGTTTAGTGCTGTGGAAATTTTTTGTACCGTTCTCCTGACTGATACCTTTCAATAATGAGATCCCTTTAACTGATGGCAGGTTTGTGCCCAAAACTGAATGCTGTAATGAAATCAAAAGGTGCTTCAACAAAGTATTAGTTTAAGGGTTTGCACACACAACAAAGTATTAGTTTAAGGGTGTGTACACTTATGCAACCAGTGATTGTACATTTTCTAGTTTTTATATTTTTCCCTAACAGATTTGTTTGTGTTTCAATTGAACTGTACAGGTTATAGGTCACATTAAAGGTGGGAAAACTTTTGAAATTATTTATTGAGGTCTCATTTTTTTATATCACAAAAACCTGGCATTTTAACAGGGGTCTGTAAACTTTTTATATCCACTGTATGTATGTATGTGTGTATGTATATATATATATATATATATATATATATATATATATATATACTATACATATGTGTGTATGTATATATATATATATATATATATAGATATAGATATAGATAGATATAGATATAAATACGTGAATCACTAAGGAGTTGAGATGTCAGTTTTTTTTCAGATGTCACCAGCAGTTTCATCATATGCATTTTGATGGGTTTGATTCATACTGATTACTTTAATATGGCTTCTGCATCTCACAATAGATCCATAATCAAATATATAAATATAAAATGTACATGCAATATGCATGAGATGTATAGGTACAGTAATGCAACAAGAAATTCTGCATAATTCCTATCAATACTAATTATAGAGGTACATAAATCCTGAGTGTCTGATGTATTCCGCAAATAAATAACTATTAACAGTAACAGATGTGCTGTGAAATTATTAATTATGATGATAACTAAAGTCTGTACAAATCTGTCTCTGTTAAATGAAAGAAATTAAACTTGTAATATTACACGTACAGTACAGGACACACAGGAAGTTATACTGCATCAATCAAATGCTTGTGTACTTCTTTTATTGTCTTTGAATCTACCAAAATCTAGTTTGCATAGGATTGCATGCATTTAAGGTACACTGTCACTAAAACTGTCACCTACAGTAATGTGAGTGATATGCAAGGCCATGCAGCTGCCCCTGTAAGATGGAAAGAAGACATCCTGTGGGAATATTCATTCCCCCACTGCCACCATGACTAAATTAGTAGGTAGAAGTCTTGGCAGATATTGAACCCTCTGCACTTGAAGCAAGTGTTCCACTCCTGCTGCTTTACCTTTAACAAGCTGGTTACTGAGGAACTTAAGTCAATATTTCACATGTGTTTCCAGCACTACAGTTCAGCCATAGCCTACAACCCCCACCATTTTTTATTTAACAAAAAAAGTGATTTATTTTCACGGTTCAGCAGTTTAGCCTCTGCACCATTGAATAATAGTTATTGTCAATCTGAAGTATATTTGAGACATAAAGAATTTATATTGACTTTGACTGGGAAACTTACTAAAATAGTCAGCAAGAAGGCTCTTCACAATTCATTGCACACTGTTGAACTGACTTTATAAAACTGCAGTAAAAAGCTAAAATAAAAGATATATATATATATCTATATATATATATATATATATATATATATATATATATATATATATATCTATCTATATATATACATATATATATATATATATATATATATATATATATATATATGTTGTTATAAGTCTAAAAGTCTTTTCTATAGTTTTCAAATGTTACTGTGCCACAGGGAAACACCCCACATTACAAAACTCACAGCAGAACTTCATACCCTATAAACTGCATCTCTTTCACATGATGGATTGTTTATTGTTGCTGTGTAACACATGCAGTCAAACCGACCTCTGACTGTTGGAAATACTAAGATTAAGAAAGTAATTTAAAAATAAGGTTTGGCCTCTAGTGGCAAATTTTAAAGCAGCTTTTCTACCACTTCATAAGTTTGTCAAGTTTGTGATTTTTTCATTTCCTCCGTTCTGTTGGTGGTCGTGACCTCTGATTTTTGTTAATGCTTTAGTGTGTTAGACTATATTACATCACCATTCTAAGGATTCAGTGTCTTATATTTTCCTTATGCTTTAAAACATGCTACATTATTTCTTTCAAGTTTTAACTGGTATCACCTGGATAGAGTTGAGGTGTATATTAATTGCAGTTCATCTAAACATGACCTGTATATTAATTACAGTTCATGTCTAGATGTAAAAATAGAATGTGACATAATAATAAAGGACATTCTTCCAGATGCTATCTCCACTTCTCAAACAACCTCTTTATTTGGCGTAACAAAACAAATGAATGCAATTTGAGCTGCCTGATGTGCAAAGGGAAAGGATTCCTACTGTTTTTCAAATCTTTCAAGCCCACTAACATTCTGTGGGTGTATACAACTCTATTTCTTTTATTCATTCAATTTCTGTTCTACTGCACGGTTCGTTAAGAGGTTCTTGTTTAAGGGGTTTCAAGGCATGAGGCATACATAACATGAGGAATTAGTACTTTATAGATTCTCTTTGGCCAAACTACTGCAGCATAACTTCTTCAAAGCAGAAAATTGTTCAAATGATTAGCTGACTCATTTAGAGTATTTGAATTCATGTACTCTGAAGACAAAGAGAACCCCCCCCCCCACTATACTTCAAGCAGTGAGAGGGAGAGAAACATCATAACACCAGCATGTCACAGAATGCAAAATTTACCACTAAGAGCTTCTGGGTATCTCTCTGATACCTTCTGAAGGTCTCCAGACTAAAATCTTTGGTTTGCCCACTTTCGCACTTTTTATTGGAGACTGCGGTAATGGGGGCCATTCAACCCCTTACCTTTTCAAAGAGAAGCATCTTGCATATTTTCTGCCAGAACTTCTACAAACTTCTGCAACTCATCATTTTTGTTGCATTGGTTTGTCCAGCTACTTTAATTTATATTTTAGTCAGACAATACACTGCTAATCTGGTCTCTGCAGACAGGTCTTGGAATGGTAAATTGCTTTGCTGACTTTTCTTTCACTCATAACTTTACTTCTCTTCTGTTTCCGTTCATTTTGGCACTGCTTTAATACAATAAACTCTCAGCTAACCGGCAACCATGGAGATTGGTAGATGCAGGATAACTGCAGTTTCCGGTTGCTCGAGAGTTGCTATTAAAAATTGTCCTGACTAATACTGTACCCTATACTATTTGTATTGATCTGACTTGTTCTCAGATTGAGGAAAGAGAGAATGTATTCCTATCTTCCTATTTACGACTATAAAACTCTAAAAACATAGGGAAGGTTTCTGGGGGGGGGGCAAAGTGCAACACATGAAAATTGTACTGTATTTCTTGGAGTTTTTTTTTTTTTTTTTGCTGGTTGCTCGAGTTCTGATTAACTGAGTTTACTGTACTCACATACACACATCTATCTGTGTGCATATCGATGTACAGCCTTATTCTATATTCATCTGTCTGTGTGTGTGTGTGTATATATATATATATAAAAAAAAAAAATATATATATATATATATATATATATATATATATATATATATATATATATATGGGTTCACTACACAATCTTGAAATTTTGAAATATAGAATTTCAAGACTATGTAGCCGAAACCCCTAAATGCTGAAAGTCCAGAAGCACAAAATACCGAACGTACAACACACCTGCAGCACATACATACACACAACTTCCCCCTGCACCCTCCCTACTTAAATATACTAACTCCGAGATCACACAAATAGACCCACAAGGGAAAATCACAAACACACATTTTACAGTCCCTCACACACACACATCACAGTCACAACAGACAGTAACACATACTAAAGCCCCTAATCAACACACTTACACATAGATACTTACCTGAACTTCCACCTATCCATCAACAAACCACAACACCAGAAGTGCAATTTCATTATCTCTGAACATCGGGATTTTGAATTTCATGCTCCTGCTATTTCAGTATTTAGGGGTTTCAGCTACATAGTCTTGAGATTTTGAAATTCGATATTTCAAAATTTCGAGATTATGTAGTGAACCTATATATATATATATATATATATATATATATATATATATATATATATATGTATATATACACGAGTGTAAGAACTGACAGGGAGGGTTATGCAGTATTTCTGGTGCATTAGTAGAGGGGATAATATTAAATGCCATATCTAAACATGCAATTGAAGCAGGAAGAGCTCACGATGTTATATTCATGGTGATGGAATCACTTTATAGATCACAAAGAGGTGGTGACATAGTAAATTTTACTGAATATGAAGGATATAAGTGGATCGCCTTATTTAACAGCGCATTTGTATCATGGTTGAATGATAAATTATCAAACCTATATTGAAACAACACTCTTTGTAAAGATTATTTTGACATGATTATGTGTTTTAAAGAGGCAATTGAATACTATTTAAATTTAGAGTATTAACAGTGTTTTTAAAATATTTAGTAAAGTGAAGCTGGTGAGAAGCTTCTGTGTATTTTTGCTGTCTAATATAATCTAACCATAGTTCCAGACACACTCTTTTTTGCAATTTTATTTCTAAAAGCATTGTTTTTTTTTTTCCATAAAGACCAAATGATAGTTTTTGAATTAAAATATTTATATGTTATATTAGCAACTCGGCACTAGGTAAAGATCTTTGTGACAGGACTTTGTGCCGAAATGCTTGGCTAGCTTCAAGTGTTACAAACGTATACACACACTTTCTTTAATTTATGATCAATATCATTTATCTGTTATTATTGTTGTTTCTGTACACTTTCTAGAGCTGGTGGTATTAATTTATTATTTTAGATCATATGATGACTATCTACCAAGGCCCCATCTGTTTGTGTTGCTGGTAGCTCAGCTGGATGTAAAAAAATCCCACGGCATACCTCATAAAGATTGGGGGATGTTCCCCAGTGTCCTGGACAAATCTCCACTTGTACAAATACTGCATTGGTTGTCACCTGAAAAGAGGCTACCAGCCTACTTGGACTATTCTGGTCAATAAAGGATAAATAAATATTTAAAGCAGGGGTAATATGGCACTATTTATAAACGAAAAGGCCTAGGTAGACCTGAAAACAGTCCTCCTTGTGTAGGCTATGCTTCTATTAACTGCTTATAGTGATCTATAGATAGCAGGAACTTTTTAATGAGAGAGTTGTGTGAAGTTTGACTTTTGATTCATTTGCCGAAGTTCTGCTAAAAAGATGAGAGCATTTACTAATAAAACTTACTTCTTTTTATCCATTTCTCATATATATATATATATATATATATATATATATATATATATATGTGTGTGTGTGTGTGTGTGTGTGTGTGTGTGTGTGTGTAGTACATGGGAAGCCAGCATTAGTCTCCAAATATGGGGAAAAAGGCAAATTTGTCAATCACTTATCTCATGTATGAAAATATTTAATAAAGTTTTGTTAAGTATCTTTCCATGTTTTTTCCCCTTTGTTTATGTATTTTTAACCTTTCTGCACTTTAAGCTCTTGCCCAGTGCTTGACCATTGGTGATAGCCATAACAAAATAGTAGTAAGAAGCTAAAACTGCTTTAAAAGTAGCAAAACATTTATTATTTTAAAATGTCTAGCAGAACAAAATGTCTAATCATTTTTAAAGTCATTCTTTCATCAAGATAAGTGTTTCATAACTTTCAAAACTAACCATTATGTTCTGTTGCACCTTTTTTCTTTCTTTTTTTTGTAACTAGAAATACATTGAGGTAGCTAAAACTCCATGTTCTATAGAATATTATAACTGGGTCTTTCTTATCATAACTCACTAGTTCTGTGTTGTTAGTATGAATGATAAAAGTTCATCATCTCCCTTGTATCTCTTTACTCAGCTCTTGAAGTGAATTTCTGGACATTTTTGTCAAAGGCCCAATCCGACAAACACACCACTTAAGTTTACATATGTACATTTATGCATTAGTTGACCAGTTGCTGTACAAGAGAAAAAAAACCATGGTTAAACACAGTAAAAAAAATAAATGAATAACTGTAAACACAGATTGTGCTACTGTGGACAGGTTGATTTGCAGGTAACAAAAGAGTTTTATCTAGTCATAACAAATTAGATGGCTGATTAGTGCCATTAGAAAATATACGGCTGTCTAGACCCTGAACTTAAACAGGATCTGCACTACACAATGATAATATAAAAGAACTAAACCTTGCATGTTTTCTAGTAGAAAAATCCCTGAATGTTTCAAGGAAGGAAGCATTTTCTTTTAGTTTGTCATGCCTTCTTTTAGTGATGTGTGACTAAAATATGTGTAGATAATTAAATAGTCAGAAAGATAGGTAGGTAGACTGACAGGTACACAGACAGATGACTGCATAGCAGTTATTGTCACTATGTGCTACACATCAGCAGACAGCAGGCTTCAGAGGATGCATCTAACACAACAACAGTAACTGAGGTAGAAGACAGTATATAGTAAAAGATTTTGGGTCAGATGTCTGAGTGCCATGTCAGTTGCAACATGTTAGTTTCATATTTTTGGTAGTGGCTTTGTACTATGACTCGTATGCTATTTACATCCAACCAGTATATAAGCAGGTAACTTAACATTACCATGATCACACACACAGACAGGTGTTTTTAAGGTACAAGGCTTGTATGCGATTGGAGCTGAAAGCAAACACGTACTTCCCTTTGCGGTATATCATGTTAATAATATATTACTAGATGTTTTAAGATAAATGGTTATGGTCATGTTCCTCATAACATCCCTGTGTATATAAACAGTTAGATTCACTTGAAAAGTAGCCTTTTAATATGTTTATGAACATCAAAACTATACCCATTTACCAGGACTAGATGTAAATTATGCATTGAAATTATACAAAACAACAAAAATCTATATTTTTGCAGGGGGACAAACCCGCCTGCACCCCCCACACTCCCCTTGCATATTATATATACCAACTCTGAGATTGTGCTACAGTGGGGAAAATTCCCCAATCCCCACTGTACTACAGTCACTGTGTAAAAGCTTTGACTTTACGGAAAATCGATCATACGGTCTCTACCATAGGAGGCGCATGTTGTAATATATCTTATGAGAAAAATGGTACTATAAGCTTGAATTTCCTCAACACTAAAATCATGCATGAGTAAAACAGCTACATAACAGATCTTCTTTGTAACAAATCATGCATTCAGAAGCAAAAATACGTCACGGTGCTGATAAAGTAACTTCTGCAATTTCATGGGTGAGAAACGTGGTTGTAAACTGATAGTTTTTGAGATGTAAAGCATACTATCCAAACCGTAACAGCAAAAAACAACAAAAACATAAAAAAAAAAAGAGAGAAATACCTATAAATGAAACCAAATTTCCAAGTTTCCATTAAAACTCCAGAATCAAGCAAAGGCTTACATTCAGTACATGGATATTTAACTATTCATCCATCCATGCTCAACTCCTTTTCCCATTTTTGCATTCAGATCGGGGTGTCACTTCACCAGTGACAATCGTCTAGAGCCAAGGTTACACCAGTTGCTAATTCTTTTGTGAGCGCTATAAAAAATGTTGCTGAGCACTAATCGTACTTTTTCCCCTGGATGCTGCTCTGTAAGTATACCTTGTAATGATGATGTAAACTGTGATTGAGGCTTGGTATAGAGACCTTGACAGGAATAAACAGAATAAAGACTTTTGGCTTTTCTCAGTTAGGGGTCGCTACAGCGGGACTCCGGTCTGCTCATGATTGGCAGTGGATTTTTTTTTTACTGTGCCGAGTTGCCATTATACCTTGTAATGATGATGTAAACTGTGATTGAGGCTTGGTATAGAGACCTTGACAGGAATAAACAGAATAAAGACTTTTGGCTTTTCTCAGTTAGGGGTCGCTACAGCGGGACTCCGGTCTGCTCATGATTGGCAGTGGATTTTTTTTTTACTGTGCCAAGTTGCCAGCCTGACGCCAACCTTCAAAGAAGGCATGCCCATTCACGCTCGCACCTACCTGCATGTCTTTAACGTCACTTGACCGCGGGGAGGACATGCAGACTCCTCATAGAAGGCGCTCCAGCTGAGAATCAAATGGGAGAACCTCTTACTGTGAGGCGACAAAGCTAATCGCTGCACCACCACGGCTGTCTTTGCAATAAGCTGGTATGTATTCTGTCTGTGCATTCTAAGTTACACAGGTATGGTTGAAATACAGCAGAAAATTATAATACCAGACCTGAAGGAGGAGAAGAAAAAAAAAGATGTCTGCTGACACAAAAAAAAGTGTTATTTGCCAATATGAAAGAAGGATTATGCATCTCATTCAGTAGTTAACTGCAGTTCCAAAGCTGTAAATATTATATTTTCAACTAGTTGGATGGAAGAAGAACTGCACATTTAAAATAGTTTCCATTAACTGCCAAAGGATTAGGATGACCTATCAGTGGTTAAAGTGTTGTACAGCAAAGATGAGTATGAGGACTTGAAACTCCTCAGCAATTCTTCTTGTATAAGGTGGTCCAGATCACGGTCTGAAACCTCAATATCCTCCCAGATCTCAGCACTGGAAGTAAATTGAGCACTCCAGAGGTGTACGAAGATAGACACTGTTTATCTAATTGATCCTTGTATATCTGTGTACATACTATAGATAGACATATATACAGAAACTAAAGGGTAAAAATGTAATCTAAACCATTCAGTAAAAACTACGAGGAAGACCCAGTTAAGCTTATGTCTTCATTGTGAAATACCTTAAACCTCCTGTAGTGGAGGGTCGTGGAATATAGGTGTATAGCTCCTTAAGGACATACACATGCTATTGTTTTTGTTAGATGTCTTCTGAATAATTTTTGATCAGCTGTAACATCTTTTTTTTCTTTTCTTCAGTAGAACAGTTGCTGCTTCAAAGGATTGAAAGTAACCCACACACAGTCACATCTACATAAAGAGATACAAACAAGTATATGAGTCCACACATGCACCCCACACACACACACACACACACACATACACGTGTGGAATGTGTCGGTTGTAGCAAACTGTAGGGATTAAGATTTCTTTTCACCATTTGTTACTGTACTAAACCTGAAATGTATTGTTAGGTGAAGGAATGACCTCTGGCCACCACATGTGAGGATGATCAGCAGTTTCTACAGTTGGTCAATTTTCTCTGTGTCATACCTTTATCTGTTATGCTGCTAAAAGGACCTAAGTTGCAAAGCAATGCTGTACATCAGGGGATGGAGTAGCATCAGTCTTGTGCATTCGTTATTCCATTTATGTGAAAGTAAACACTGGACACCTTAAGTCTACGGAGATGAAAGTCCAGCACAGGCAGTCTATGACAAGTTGCATCAGACTCTGCATGCCTGCAGCTTTGCTAGGCTGATCAGCTCCTGTTGTCTGTGTGTGATTAATTCTATTGGGTGCTACCTTGCCATAAGGAAAATGTACAGAAAGAAAAGAATCCCACTTCACTTTCCCCCCAGCTGCTACATAAAGAAAGAAGAAATGAAATGGCAACATAGCGATGGACAGCATTTTGTTTGAGGATAAAACTGTATGCCTTGTATAATTCTTTTGGGATGACTATATTCTTTATCTGTTGACTTGGCTGTATAGAGGTTCTGTATTAGTCATTCCTTTTCATTTGAAAAGTAGATGGGAATTATCTGCTTGAAGACATCTGTGTCCCTCGGGGTTGAAGATATGGGAGGAAGACTTTATTTCATAATGCAGCTACACTGTGGGTTTCAATTTAAAAGGTACTTCAGCAAGTCTCTCTGCATAATTGAGGCAGCAATATTTCAAAGACATCTTGTGTTTGTAAAGAGGTGCATCCTTAGAGACTGTGGGAATATCAGTCTACATTTACTGAAGTTATAAATTGTGGTATTATCCCTGCAGAATGCAGGACATTGTGTCTCAATAAATATATAATATTTATAGTTGACAATACTGAATAATGTGTAAAGTCTTAGAAAGTCATTTTATATAATTCTTTACAAGACAATGTTACGGTAGATTATTACTGTGCAACTTCTAAAGACATTCGTCATATTTTAAAAAGCATTTTTTCAGACTGATTTTAATATTATACTCCATTTCTAATATATATATATATATATATATATATATATATAGATACAAAAATATAGATATATTCAGTGCCTCTGAATGCACAGGAGATCAAGTTTAAAAGCCCACTATCTGATCCAACATTTAAAAAAATTGCTGTTAATCTACAGGAATATTTCCCCCAAGTATTCTTACTCTATAGAAATAGCAGAACACTGACTACTTAATCTAAAACATTCATAACTCTAGTATGATATGTATTTACTGATTCTGTCACAGTTAGTTGCACAGCTTAAAACTTCACAAATTTTAAAAGTCAACAATTCATACCATTTGTATGTAAAAAAATGTTTTACATTTGTTAAATAATACAATTATCTACATTAATTTGAAAGAATGGATTTGTTAGACATCACTTTGTCTGATTGTTAACATATCTTGCCACACTGTGTTTCCCACTGTGGTATTATAGACTACAGAGCTGCTGTTGGGACAGTTGGCACCCTATTCAACCCCCATGGGTGTCCCTTATTAATCACAGCTGTATAAATGATTATCTGCACTTACAATCAACAACAGAGAACAAGCAGTCATACCATTACATTGTGGGAACTAACTTCTACCTCATCTGTAGTGACAGTCATGCCTATAACAGCTTTCGCCAGGACCAGCCACCCCATTTGCCCCATGCTTGTTATAACTTTGATAGTTGCCCCATGCTTGTTATAACTTTGATAGATCATGCCTTTAGAAACAGCAGCTGGTTGCCTGCTACTAACTGTGACATCACTGTTAGGATGATCGTATCATGTATGATAAAATGTGCATCTTGAGCTATAGATATTAGGCAGTGTGGTTTCCTTTATATGTAGAGTAATAGTAATGTCCTGAAGGAATAAACATTTTTCCAAAATGTAAAAAAAAAAATACATAACTGTTTCTTAACAGTTGCCAGAACCATCAAGGCAGCAAAATTGTTAATATTACTGTAGTTCAGATCTAGGGTGTGCTTTTCGTTATAGGTTTCTCAGTGTTAGTTGTGCTTTTTGTTACTGGTTTCTCAGTGTTAGCTGTGCTTTTTGTTATAGGTTTCTCAGTGTTAGTTGTGCTTTTCGTTACTGTTTTCTCAGTGTTAGCTGTGCTTTTCGTTACTGGTTTCTCAATGTTAGTTGTGCTTTTCGTTACTGGTTTCTCAATGTTGTGCTTTTCGTTACTGGTTTCTCAGTGTTAGTTGTGCTTTTTGTTACTGGTTTCTCAGTGTTAGTTGTGCTTTTCGTTACTGGTTTCTCAATGTTAGTTGCGCTTTTCGTTACTGGTTTCTCAATGTTAGTTGTGCTTTTCATTACTGGTTTCTCAATGTTGTGCTTTTCGTTACTGGTTTCTCAGTGTTAGTTGTGCTTTTTGTTACTGGTTTCTCAGTGTTAGTTGTGCTTTTCGTTACTGGTTTCTCAGTGTTAGTTGTGCTTTTCGTTACTGGTTTCTCAGTGTTGTGCTTTTCATTACTGGTTTCTCAGTGTTAGTTGTGCTTTTCGTTACGGGTTTCTCAGTGTTAGTTGTGCTTTTCGTTACTGGTTTCTCAGTGTTAGTTGTGCTTTTTGTTACTGGTTTCTCAATGTTAGTTGTGTTTTTCGTTACTGGTTTCTCAATGTTAGTTGTGCTTTTATTTACTGGTTTCTCAATGTTAGTTGTGCTTTTTGTTACTGGTTTCTCAATGTTGTGCTTTTTGTTACTGGTTTCTCAATGTTGTGCTTTTCGTTACTGGTTTCTCAGTGTTGTGCTTTTTGTTACTGGTTTCTCAGTGTTAGTTGTGCTTTTTGTTACTGGTTTCTCAATGTTGTGCTTTTCATTACTTGTTTCTCAATGTTAGTTGGGCTTTTCATTACTGGTTTCTCAATGTTAGTTGTGTTTTTCGTTACTGGTTTGTCAGTGTTGTGCTTTTCATTACTGGTTTCACAATGTTGTGCTTTTTGTTACTGGTTTCTCAGTGTTGTGCTTTTTGTTACTGGTTTCTCAATGTTAGTTGTGCTTTTCATTACTGGTTTCTCAATGTTAGTTGTGCTTTTCATTACTGGTTTCTCAATGTTAGTTGTGCTTTTCGTTACTGGTTTCTCAGTGTTGTGCTTTACGTTACTGGTTTCTCAGTGTTGTGCTTTTCGTTACTGGTTTCTCAGTGTTAGTTGTGCTTTTCGTTACTGGTTTCTCAATGTTAGTTGTGGACTGCTGGTTTTCTTTCTTTGTGTATGTCATTTTTCTCCAGGCACTGTGGTTGTTTGCTGCCTCTGAGTACTTACTGCTATGTTTTTTATTATTAAATACTACATCTGTTATTATCAAGATGCAGAACATTTCAATTAAAATATTTGACACACATATATATATATATACATCATCATAATGGTAATTGTACAACAAAACCACACAAAGTGCCACAAAATAATGTTTTCTATCAAAACGGGTACACTCCCTGCACCCCGTTGATAGGAGTGTTGCTACAACACCTTTGACCTATATTCGTACTATCTCAAATGGTGGGCAGACTTGGAGACTCTAAAAGCAAGAAGAACATTCTATCATGCCTGCTCCAGGCTGCTGCACGTCCCAGGCAAGAACACTTGCTCTTTTTTTCCACCTTGTCAGCTGTGTACTCCCCTGCAATCCTCACCAGCTGGCTACCTACGAACTAGAATAATACAAATAATTAAAGTTAATCTTCACAAACACTCCATCCTCAGCACAGGGAAGAACCTAAACCACCTACTGTGTTGTATTACTTAAGGAAACAAGATAAGTATTGCAAGTATGTACTATCTGTTCATTACCTCCTCCTGCAACTTTATTGTCCCTTACCTTCAGACTACCTACCTGAAATCTCCATTCCCCTCTCTCTGATTGTCTTCCCAGTCTCTCTTGTCCTTGGTCTGCCCCTCAGACCACTAGCATTTCACTCTCTCCTTTATGAGTGAAATATATACCTGCTACTAGTACTCCTCCTTTCCCCTATCTTCCCTGGTTAGATTGGTCTTTCATATGGTGTTTCTCTGCCACTTACTTGTCAACTTTCACATCAGTTAACAACTTTGTTTGTCATCTCATTATTCATTGTGCATACCTTTCTGCTTTCCACCTCCACGCACCTTTCTTACCCCACCGCTCTACATTCCAGCTATCTTTCCTACCCCACCCCCTCCACATTCCATATCCGCTCCTAAACTTTCAAATATACCCTTTTCTTACGACGCCATCTTCATTCTATCATTCCTGCTCCAGGCTGCTGCACGTCCCAGGCAAGAATGCTTACTGTACGTATTAGTATTTGGTTAATTGCCTCAGTTTTATGTGTAGGTTCTTTGCTGATTCTTTGAACATTCACTGCTTGCACCGCAGTTATTGTATAATAATCTTTGAATTGCCGGTGGTTTACATTCCTATGCGGTTTTATTAGTGTTTTGCTATGTATCAACCATGAAGGTGTTCCTAACTTGCATTTTTGTAGTATTTATATTGCAGCTGTTTTAGCGATTATTTTGTAGCAGCTAGGTGTATGTCTATGTCTTAGACTGCTGCTATTCTTCAGTTTGTGATGTGTAGTCAGAGGGTTATAATTAGTTAATATCTTTTGAACTACCTCCTAACCTGTATAAGCACAGTCAAAGTTAAGTATTTCTTTTTGCTGAACCTATCCCAGCTGTATGCGCCTTTTGTGTTTCAGGAGCGCTGAACGGGAAAACTTCTCAATTACCCTCAGACATACTGGGCCGTAGAAGTTTGAGAAAACACTTCTTGCCAGCCCATTATTTCATTAAGATATGTGCTTTGGTGCACTTTTACGTTTACTGTACCTCTTAACATTGCGTTTCTCTGCCTCTGTATCTCGAAACGAGTAACGCATTATTACTACCCGTTGGGATTACCTTTGCGCCTTTTTTCTCCTACATCAGAAGCGGGAAATGGGTAAATTCATATTCAATTCCCCTCCAACGTACTAGACTGCAGTAGTTTAATAAAACGCTACTTGCCATTCCACTTGTTTCATTAATATATGTGCTTTGATGCACTATCAAGGTTTAGATACCTCTTACCAATGCATTATTTCTGCCTCTGTATCGTGGAAAGAGTAATGCACTGTTTGTACCCATAGAGATTACCTTTGCGCCTTTTTTTCCTGCCTCAGGAGCACGGAACGGGAAAAATTATTTTCAGTCACCTCAGACTTGAAGGAACGACTAACGCATTATTATTTATCCTTTATAGTTCACCTGCTCCTAGTCCAAAAGCTAGCATTTGCCTTATCCTTGTACATATTATCAAACTGTGATACGCTTATACATAGAATGATGTTTATTTAATTGCAAGAAAGGGGTAATTTTAATGTTCCCATAGCATAGCCATTTCTTAGGTCTAATAGTAATGTCAGCACTGTATTAGCTTTGTTAAGGCTTTTTTAGCTGAACACATTAGGTTCTTATAACCTGATTTTATTTGCATCCTTTTTTACTGGTGACTATTTGTTGTACAACCATTCTTAGGTTTATAGTAATGTCAACACTGTATTAGCGTTTTTAAGGCTTTGTTAGCTGAACACATTAGGTTCTTAAAACCTGATTTTATGTGCATCATTTTTAACTGACGACTGTTTGTTGTACATAGTCTGCTTTTTACTGCTTGTTCTATCACTGTTTGTTGAATTCTGCACTGTTTGTCCTTGCAAACTGGATGTTTTTAATAATGCATAAGTTAATACCAGTATACTTATAGTAATTATTCCATAATATTTTTCTCTCTCTCTATCTTACTCAGCTTTTTTTCCACCTTGTCAGTTGTGTACTCCCCTGCAATCCTCACCAGCTGGCTACCTACGAACTAGAATAATACACATAATTAAAGTTAATCTTCACAAACACTCCATCCTCAGCACAGGGAAGAACCTAAACCACCTACTGTGTTGTATTACTTAAGGAAACAAGATAAGCATTGCAAGTATGTACTATCTGTTCATTACCTCCTGTAATTTTAACTAGTTTTTACCCCAGATATGATATCTAAGCTTACTCCAGACAGGACTACTAGCAGCCTTACTCTACTACTTTGCTCCTTATATTTTAATCCTTAACTAAGGCCCTAGTTTCTCCCACTTTGCCCATTTTTCTTTTCTCTCTGTCCCATTTGTTTTTCTCATCGAGGTATCTCTACTGCTATCATAGTGTTCTCCCACTAGATGGCAGCACTCGCCCACTAATCAGCCAGGTGTATTCTCATCTAGCTGCAAAGTGCTTCCACCAACTACTTACCTGTTTCTCCCATACTCTACATATCCCAATATCACTGTATTGCCATCCTTTCCTTCTCCCCCCTCCAGCAACTTATTGTCCCTTACCTTCAGACTACCTACTTGGAATCTCCATTCCACTCTCACTGATTGTCTTCCCAGTCCCTCTTGTCCTTGGTCTGCCCCACTCCATTTGCCCTGTGGGCTCACTCCGCTCTCCTAACCTACCCCCAAATTCCACCCACCCCAGTGCACCTAGACTTATACTTCCAAACCACATCCCTTTCCCTCTCAAAACCAATCATATCCTCCACCTACTTTAATCACCTGACCAAAACCAATTACTTCTCTCTAACTGGATCTATCCTAAATCCTCCCCTTACAACTACACCTATAGCTCAAATCACCCAAGATGCAAATACCAACTTCCCCACCACATATTCAACTACTACTTATTATCACTCTTTTACCTTTCTTAACTGCATCTTACCTACTAACCTTCTATGAACACTCTAATTTCTTACAATTCTACTACCCTAACAAGCAAACAAGTATTATACCAACAACAACATCCCAAGCACATATAAATATTACATCTCTACCTTCCTACATACTTCCAAAGTATCACAGATTAACTCACATTAAATATGTCCACCTAAAACCTAGAAAACCTTACAACCAACTTAATGTACTCTATTACCTTTATCCAAAACCTCAACTACTTACCAGTGGTGACATCCATCCCAACCCTGGCCCAAAACACTCAGATAATATTGAACTCCAAAGCCCTAATCACTTAAATCTTATCCCACCTAGACTTCCTAATTCACTTTCTATAGTTCACCTTAATAGATGTAGCTTAAATAACAAAGCTGCCTACCTCCATGCTCTACTGGATGTCCCCTCTTTTGACATTCTATGTTTTTCAGAAACATGGTTAAAACCTTTAACTACTGATAATAAAATCTTACCACCTGGTTACAATATCCTAAGAGCAGACCACAAAATCAAAAAGGGAGGGGGAGTTGCTATACTCTTTAAAAAAGGGTTACAAATCTCCACACTAGACTTCCATCTAACTCTTCATAATAATGTAGAAATGATTGCCACCAAACTTAACTCAACACTAGTAAATCAATAATCATCATCTGCATCTACCTACCTCCTGATAATAATACTTGCATCCTTGAAGACACCCTTGCTGGATTATCTTCATCTTTCCCTCGAGACTATAATTCTAGGTGACTTTAATATTGATTCGAAAACCTGCACACATAATCAGCCAACTTCACATATTAACCTACATGGATTTTCACAAATGATCAACTTCCCAACCAGAATTAACAAACCCAATAATAGAGTATATTAGATTGGATCACCTGACCAAAACCAATTGCTTCTCTCTAACTGGATCTATTAGAGGTTGGTGTTTGTTTGAGGTTTACATTAGATTACTATAGGGTTATTGGCGCCTGTGGATCAAAGATGCCTATGTTTGTAGTGAACACCAATGCCCCAGGAAGTGCAGTAACAGACTCCCTGTATGAAGAGTTAACGAACGAGCTGGCCAAGGCTATGGGCAAACCTGAACAGTACATAGCCATTCACATTAATCCTGATCAGCGCATGTGGTTTGGAGGTACATCAGAACCCTGTGCACTCTGCAGTTTGTGCAGCATTGGACAGATTGGTGGTTCACGAAACAAGACTTATTCTAAACTGCTTTCTGAGCAGCTGAAAAAACACCTTGGCATACCTTCTGACAGGGTCTACATCAACTTTCATGACATGCCTGCCTCAAATGTTGGATGGAGTGGTTCCACATTCTGAATGCTGCTGCAAATGTGCATTGTTCTACAACAGAGTACACTTCTAATCATGTTAAAACTAGAACACAAGTGCATAAAACGGCAAATGCATTCCTAACTGTAGAATAGTCTCTTTTTACTATAAAGACTAGTATCACTCGTCTAAAGTGGCTTCTTGCCTGTCTGAAGAAATGTGCAAAATAAAATGTACATATTAACTGTGTAAAAAAAAAAAAAAAAGCCAAATTCCAGTAATAACGGCCACACAGGTACAAAACGCACTCTCTAAAGCCAAGAATACAGCATCCATGGGACCAGATGACATCCCAGGCTGTGTACTACATGAACTACAATATGAACTGGCACCTCACCTAAGTGTCATGTTTAATCATAGCCTCACCTCAGGTTTCGTGCCCACTGAGTGGCACAGAGCTATAGTTATCCCAATCCACAAGGGGGGATCCACCTTGGATCCCAGAAACTACCGTCCCATCAGTCTGACAAGCCTTATCTGCAAGGCCATGGAGCGTATTATCATGGAACTTATAAACAAAGACATTGGCAACCTTCAAACACTGGACCCCACCCAGTTTGGGTTTGTGAAGGGCCGATCTTGTCTCCCTGAACCTGATTGACTTCTTTGAATCAGTCTCCAGAGCCATGGACAAGGGTAAGGTGGTCCACACAGCCTATCTAGACCTTGCCAAGGCCTTTGACACCATCCCCCACTCTGGAATCATAGATAAACTTACTAAGTTGGGCATAAATCCCTATGTCACCCAATGGGTTGCTAAATGGCTTACTGATAGAACCCACACTGTAAAAGTAGCCGACTCCAAATCCAGCTCCAGACAAGTGACAAGTGAAGTACCTCAGGGTTCAGTCCTGGGGCCGCTCTTGTTTGGCATCTACTTCTCTGAAGTACAGGTCAACACTAAGGGACTCTGGCTAACAAAGTTTGCAGATGACTGCAAACTGGGAGCCATTATTGAATCCCCAAATGATGTGGATACTCTACAAAATTGCAGATTGACATGCAAATGCGAAAATGTATTGAAA